>NC_056728.1:1461479922-1461603414 GCF_019279795.1 Protopterus annectens
TGGCGATGTGGTTATTGAAGGTGAGACCACTGTCCACCTGTGTCCCTAAGTCTCTTATCACACTTTTGGTGCTTAGTGTACTGCCACCTATGTGGTAATTCACGGGTACATGTTTTTTTCCCAAAGGGGATAACTATACATTTCTTGGCATTAAGCTTGAGCCCATGGCTCTGGCACCAAGCATCTGTTTCTGTAAGGCCATTTTTTAGAGTATCCACATCATTTGGGGATTCAATAATGGCTCCCAGTTTGCAGTAATCTGCGAACTTTGTTAGCCAGAGTCCCTTAGTGTTGGCCTGTACTTCAGAGAAGTAGATGCCAAACAAGAGAGGTCCAAGGACTGAACCCTGAGGTACACTCCACCTGTCACTTGTCTGGAGCTGGATTTGGAGTCAGCTACTTTTACAGTGTGGGTTCTGTCAGTAAAACAGTTGGCATCCCATCGAGTGACATAGGGATTAATGCCCAGCTTAGTAAGTTTATCTATGATTCCAGAGTGGGGGATGGTGTCAAAGGCCTTGGCGAGGTCCAGATAGGCTGTGTGGACTGTCTTACCCTCGTCCACGGCTCTGGAGACTGATTCGAAGAAGTCAATCAGGTTCAGGAGACAAGATCGGGCCTTCATAAACCCAAACTGGGTGGGGTCCAGTGTTTTAAGGTTGCCAATGTCTGTATGTGACCATAACACATTTTCCCACATGATTTTGGGAGACTTGATGTATTGTTTTGCAAATTGTAGCCGGGCCTGGATATTTTTCTGAGTAAGAAAAGGCTTCCATCTTGCAACCCTACCCCACAGCCCAAACATTTGGAGAATACGGGAGATTGTTGTCACATGTAGTACACAACCAGTACTCGCCTGAAATTCCTGCAGCTCCTTCAGTGTTGCTGTAGGTCTCTTGGCAGCCTCCCTGACCAGTTTTCTTCATGTCTTTTCATCAGTTCTGGAGGGACGTCCAGTTCTTTGCAATGTCACTGCTATCCCATATTTCCCCCACTTTTGGTGACTGTCTTCACTGTGCTCTATGATATATCCAATGCTGTGGAAATTTTTTTTACCCTTCTCCTGATACCTTTGAACAATGAGATCCCTTTGATGCTTTGTAAGCTCTCTGTGAACCATGGCTTTTGCTATTGCAGGCAATTGAGTAAATGTCAGGAAAATCCTACTAGGACAGCTGAACTTTAATTGGGGTTAATCAGAGTCTCTTTAATTGATGACAGGTGTGTACCCAAGAAGACTGAATGCTGTAATTAAATCAAAAGGAGCTTCAACAAAGTATTGTATATATATATATATATATATATATATATATATATATATATATGTGTGTGTGTGTGTGTGTGTGTGTATATATATATATATATATATATATATATACACACACACACACACACACACACACACACACACACACACACACACACACACACAGCAAACTTCATCTTGTAGAACCACACACTGCAGGCCAAAATGGTACTTTGTATTACAATTGTAAGCCTGTGTACCATAATTTACAGACAGTTACTTAAAACACTGAACTTTATGTAATTGTTATTCCAGAATAATAATGGCCATTACTATACAAGACATAATGTTATCTATAAACAACAGTTTCCGTACTTTATGAACTGCTCTTAAAACTGCAAGTCTGTGGTAAAGGGACTGACAAAGCTGACTTTAAGTAAAGTAACAGCTCCTTCCTTCAGCTCCATTTAACCTCCCCAAAACTATTTTTTTATTAAAATGGACAGTGGGGGGGGGCTGGGGATAACAGCTTCCCCTCCCTTACATACAGAATTAACAAAAAAAAAAAAAACAGACTCTGTCAGAATGCTCTAGCGACATTGCTGTAAAACTATTCTACCGCCCTAACATTCTGACAGCTAAGCAAATGCACTGGCAAGGACCAATCAATATTCCAAATTAATGCCAGTTTATTACTTTAAATTACTGATAACTTCCAGAATATAATACAGATTCATTTTCCTACAGTTAGATAAATGAAAGTATAAGCTACAGCATTATTTTTGAAGAAACATCAATCAGATGCATCCAGTGAGATTACAGAAAATACTGGAGCATGCAAATTAGTTGCAGTGGCTTGCCCTGCCATCTGAACAGCAGGTTTCCTAAAAGTTGAAATGAGAGAACATGCCCCCTTTAGACGTACAGTAGAAAGAAGGAAGGGATGAACATACCTATCCAGACTGATCAAAGTTGGAAGGGAGATAAGAGAAAATTGGGAAAAGGTAAAGGTACTAAAAGAACATGTTACTTTATTCTTTATAAAGAAAAGAAATGAGAGGGTGACATGTTGAGAGGGAGTTATACAAAAGTGGGGTAAGAACTGGACAAATAAATACCAGGCTAGAGAAGTACACTTTAGAATGTTTCTTTTAAACATACCTTTAGATTCAGGAAAAAAAGATCAACCTTTTTCTTCACTGATGATATAACATTTAGTGTAGCAGTGTGGGATGAGAACAATGGTCTAAGGAAGAATTCTGAGAATCTGACCAACTGGCACAAAGTTGGATTTGAGGTTCAGTGTAAGCAAACACAAAGTTTTGTCCCTGGGCTGCAGCAATCCTGGTATGAAATATCAGGTGGTGGAGTAGAACTGACATCAACAGAGCAAGAAAAGGATATGGGTTCCTGACTACACATAACCTGGGCCATAAGGAGCACAATGAAAGGGTAGTGTCAGCTGTAAGATTATGCTCAACAAGGTTTTAAGGTTGAAAGTAACTCTGCTACAAATATGCAACATAAATAAGGAATAAGATAAAGCTTACTTAAATGTAGAAACAGAGTTTAGTAATATGTGATTAGCATCCATACTAAATAACTGTGGCTTACATAAATAAGGAACTTGCTTATGAGTGTATTACACACACATTGAGAAAGCTGACTTCTTTTAGTCTTGGCAAGAATGTAAAAAAAAAAAAAAAAACAACAGGACATATCAGAAAAAAAACTAATCTGCTTTCTTTAAAGAATGGACAACGGGACATGTGTTTATCCACAAGGCGTTTCCTTGAAAAATATGCTTTTCCAAGAAAGTTTATCCACAAGGCTTTTCCTTAAAAATATGCTTTTCTGCACTTATCAGCATTTGCACAAGAACAGATGTGTCAGCATTTGAGTCATCAAGGCAGTATCTTTCCAAAACCAAGAGGGTGTGTGTTTAACTAAAATATATATATAAAGTCTGTATTAAATCCAGTTATGTTAGGGATATTGGTATGGACACATTTGTCCCGAGGTAAATGTTATATCTCTCACATCATCTGTACTATATGAGAAGTAAAGTGGAACAGTACTTGAAGCTGCAATGTTAGTCTGTGTGGTTTACTATAAAAAGTTATTTGTTACTGCTCTAAGTTGATGCTGCAAAGTATATTCTCTCATCAGTGCATATTCTGCAAGTTTCTGTATACAACAGACTGTGAATGCAACTATAACCAGACTTTGATTTTGTACACTTGTTGTTTGTCTTTCGGCTTTTTCCCGGTAAGGGGTCGCCACAGCAGAACTCCAGTCCGCTAATGATTGACAGTAGATTTTTATGAAACGTCGAGGTGCCAGCACGACGCACAACCTTCAACGAAGGCACGCCCATTTACACATGCAAGTCTTTCGAACGCTACCCAACTGCGGGGAGGACATGCAGACTCCACACAGAAGGCACTCCCAAGCCAAGCCGAGAATGGAATGGGAGAACCTCTTGCTGTGAGGTAACAATGCTACCGCCGTACCACTGCAGCATACTTTGATTTTGTACACTATTGGTCCAATTTGTTCCACTACTTCAAAAGAGCCTTGCCAATTGCTAGCCCATGGTCCTTCCATTTGGAAAGTTTTTACCAGTACTTTAGTTCCACAGGGAAGGTTTTCTTCAGCTGGTAATATTGGCACCTTTTTCCACAGATGGAATGCTTGCTCCCTTGCACTATGGCAAACAGAATGGTAGGTATATCCTCTGGAAGAATGACAGTAAAAGCAAAAAGGCGATGCTTACATTATACTCTGTCCTGACTGGGGCACACCTTCAGTACTGTGTACAGTTTTGGAAGCCGTACAAAGACAAGACACTAGGTTGCTGGAAGGAGTCCAGAGGAAAACTATTACCAGGGTACATGGAATTGAGGAGAAAGAATATGACCAGAAAGCAAAGGATCTGAAGCTCTTCTCACTAGACATTAGAAGAGATAGGGATACATGACATTCTCCTTCTGCCATTAAACAAATGTAAGCACTTTAGGGTAGTTTCCACAAAAGAATCAGTCCATCCTCTCAAATAAAATCTATAGGCCATCATTATGCATAGCAGTTAACAAATAAAACCTAAAAGTTGACTGCTAAGAGATGTAAACAATAAAAAATAATCATTGATTCATAACTGCACCGTCCCTGGTACGCTGCAAAGCAATTACTTACTAAATGGAGTACCGAAATTATTCATACTAGATAAAAAAACAATCTTTGTCTCTTTAACATTACTTACTCCGAAGAGTACATTTCTGCTGCCATTTAGCTATGCCCCAACAACTGCAAAGTTAGAATATCACACAATTAATCCTAAAAGTTTATTTTCAAAGACTAATATTGTACGGCATTTTTAAGAAAATGTTTGGATAGAAATATCAAGCGTTTTAAGACACAGCATTAGAGGAGCTTGAAGACACATTCTAAATGAACAGCAGACAGCGTTAAGCTACACGGTTTTGCAAACAAATACAACTAGACTGTATTGCAAACATCCAAGCACGTATGCTTACAAGGTGCCAATGTCACGTTCTTTCAGTATGTTAAAAGTATGAAAAATGCATCTCAGGACCCCACGTCTAACCCACTTAACACAAGAATAGCGAAAACAACACACTGTTTTCACCCTTAAAAGTAACGGGACTTAAGACTTGCAGTACACAAATAATGCTGGTTTCGGTTTGCGATTTATAATCAAAAGCCAAGCTCTACGATTTCAGTTTGCGATTTATAATCAAAGCGAAGCTCTATCAAATATATCGAAATTCAACATTGTAAGATGATATGCTTTAATAAAGTTCTTATCTAAATAAAAAAAGTAAAGAAATATATTCTTGTGGGCTGGGATAACTGCTGCAGTGAACATTTATCAACAGTATTCTCGCCCGCCTCAAAAAAGTCACCTGAAGCCTGGGGGCGCAACTTAGACCTCTTCCAAAGGAGGCGTGTGTGTGTGTGTGTGTGTGTGTGTGGGGGGGGGGGGGCACTCTGAGTACAACGCGGAAAGACCGCCCGAACTAATTAAGAATTCAAAAAAGCTCTGAGAACAGCTGTGCAAAGTTTTTTTTTCCTATCAGCCACCTTCACAGGCAGTATGACACCTGCCCTTTCAGGTAGTACTAAGTTATAAAGTTCAGTTTCAGAAAGTGCTTGGCTCCTCAAACACCAGAGCTGGAATCACAAAATGAGAGGGCATCATGGCAACCATTAACTTTCACTTCACAGGTGGGTCTGACAAGATATCGCAGCTTGGTTTGTGGCATAATATCCACTGCCATGGGTGTCACGGCATAAATAACATTATTCTTCTTGACTATCACAAACACAAATAGAGTATAAAGATCGCGCATACGGTATAAAATATAAACTGAGCTTCTTCTGATAAATGCTGATGTCAAACTGCCTTGCTTTTCCCGAACTGGAAAGCTATATAAGTTGAACATAACAGCACTGAGTTAACAGGAAACTAAATTCCGTGAGTTCACTTACTCATTAAATTAGCGGATCAGTGGCCCGAAAAGACATCCCGGCCTAACCAGGTGAATGAATACTTTCGTCGTCTCCTTCAGAGTGCACACCGCTTCAGCATGCATCTCAACTGTCACAAATTTCGAAGCACGTCCTACATTTCAGTTTTTTTAAATAATGTGCTACAAGGACATGACAATTTCTGCACATTATCTGATGACATGCCAAAGCATAAATTCAATTAGCGACGCTTTGAATTGCACGAACAGGACAAAACATTACAGGGAGTCCACATCTAAGCTTTAATCACTCAGTCACACATTTTGCCCATTTACCGCGCACCATGACACGTATTTGGCTGAAGAAATAACTCAGAGCATTCAATAAATAACCATCTAAACCTTCTGTGTTGTGAGTCATTCACTTTATTATATTCAAACTCGTATCCTTTTACGTTTTATGAATGAAAAAAATGTATTCCAAATAAAACTGCCATGGTGACAGCATCCTGACAAACGCATCAGTGTATTACTTTCCTTGAAGGAATACCGGTACAGTCAAAACGTCTTTCCAGTACAGTATATCGGACCCCCAAATACTTGTGCGCGGAATTCACGCTCTCCTATGAGTGTTGGGATGAGGAGAGCCGGGAAGCGAGAACCACATGAGACATCTGGCTGTAGCAGGACGGTCAAAGGCAAAAATAAATAAATAAATAAGTCTTGCCCCTGAGAGAATGATCATCACTTACCTTTCAACAACTCTGACTGAGAGTATCCACTGATTGTGAAGTGTCACCCCCAAAATGAGATGGCAGTAGTCGGAGACTCAAAACGGTCACTGAGTGGCAACTGCAACTCTAGACGGCGACAGGCAGCACCGACTTAAGGCAGAGTCCGTTTTTATCCTGTAAGTGTACGCAGTGGAGGTCACCATGGGATGTACTTTGGAAAGCAGATGGCAGGTATTAGCATCGAATGACTTGTGGAACAATTATACATTCCTCCAGTTAAGATATGCCACTGTATTGGCTCCTAAAACAGTTACCGCTACCCAGACCTGTTCCCAGTTGTTTCCAGCACTTGGAGCGCGCAACTCCAAAGTGACAAGAAAGACAGTGACAGAAAGAAACATGCGCGCATGCCCCGCCTCTTGGCAGGGAGATCTACTCGGTCTAGGTCTGGATGTATCTGAATTCGCGTGCCCCTTTTCTGTGACTGTTTAGTTGCCATCAGACTAAGACTTTCTAGGAAGAGATAAAACATAGACTATTGAACCGTCTTGTTTTTCTTTAACTTAATGTAGTTAACCGCAAATACACGTTCTTAAACGTAACAACGGTTATGTATAAAATGAATAATCTGTGACGGCAGTTGAAGACGAGTCAAAAAAGCAAGTCACTGGAAATGTCTTTGACCCGGTTTCATGGAAGATTGCTGGACTCTGAGAGACAAAACAATAAACAAAGTGGTTTGTGGAAAGAACATCATTTATTATGGACAGCAGCACATCTTCCATAAGTTAACCGGATCTAGTTGTAGAACGGAGAGCCATTTGAGAAAGATAGCACGGTGTCCGGTTTCCTAGGGAAATAAAACGTGCTGCGGTTGGTAACCGATACAGATGAGAGAATGTATTTTAATTCAAATGCTCTTATTCTACCAATGTTGCAAGTTAATAGTACTAATCATGCCTCTGAAGAAACTCATCAAGAAAAACATACCTCATTGGGGGGGGGTCTTAAAAAGTTAATGTTCCTCAAAGTTCAACACTGAAAGTGTTTGTCACACATTCTTACCACCTGTCCCACTTTGCGAGGGACAGTCCCTCTTTGGGCATTTGTGTCCTGACAGAAAATATTAAAAATGGCAAATGTCCTGAGATTGTAGGACATAATTATGTCCCATATTTTATGTAATAGTTGCATAAAATATTTATTTCTGTATCTAAAATACCTAAATGTTACAAGAAACAGAATAAGCAACTAAACTGCTACAAGAATAAGCTTTTATTTAGGCAAACAAGTTAAGTTCTATCCTTTGTACTGACCATGGGTATGTGTTGGCCTGTAAAATCTGATGTGTGTCACGAAAATGTCCCACTTTGGCCATTTGAAAAGGTGGGAACCCTACATTAATTGTTATAATTTTTAACTGCTATCCATAGTAAATAGAAATAAATCATATTAATTCGTTAAAAGATATTTTTTCACAAGTAAAACCAGACTATTTTAACCATCCTATGACCTTCCTAATTGAAGTTGTTAGTAAGCCGTGAGTATGTGTTCCACGTTTTACTCATTTGTTCCACATAATGAGGGCTAGTGTTCCTCATTTTGGAGACAGAAGGCTGAGGGTGATGGTACTAATATTTTGAAAGTGCCCCTAATTGCCACTAATTGATTATAGGTTCATAGGTAGGTACTAGGCTATCGGCCCAAGGGCCCACGTAAGCCTAGCCAGCAAGGTTCCATAGCTTACACCACCCAAGAAAGTTATTTTCCTGTGCCACTGTCCAGCAGAGACACAGAAGTGATCCCCGGGGTGTATATCCTATTTCCCATCCACTCATCAAGATTTTTCTTGAAGAGTGCTAATGAAGAATTTTGCTTGACATAGATGGGTAGCTTGTTCCAGAGTATAGGAAGTCTCTGGGACAGGAATCTATCCCTCCAGCGTGTCCTGTTTATTATGGTGACAAGGTTTAGGTTCCTAGAGTGTGTAGCTCGGAGGGACTGGGATTTCTTTAGGTGTAGCATGTCCAACAGCTCTGGGTTTGACATAGCTTTATATGTTAGGCCGGGATCACCTCGGAGTAGGCAATATGCTACAGAATAAAGCTGGAGCTTTTTGAGACGGTCAGTGAAGAGCATTTGTTTGAGAACAGTAATCCTCTTTGTGAGGTACTTCTGTGGCCTTTCCAGCTGCTGCAGATGTCTTGTGAAGTACATTCCAAAAGGGGCATTTTACTCTATAATGGGTCTAATGAGTGACGTGTAGAGGGGAATAATGACCTCTTTTTTCCTGGATGAGAACCCTTTTATGATGAGGTGTGCCACGTAGAAGGACTTCCTGACTACTGTGGCGATGTGACTATCAAAGGAGAGACTACTGTCCACCTGGGTCCCAAGGTCTCTTATCACGCATTCAGTGTTAAGTAGATTGTTGCTTATGTGGTAGTTCATGGGTACAGAGTTTTTACCAAAGGGGATGACACTGCACTTTTTGGCATTGAGCTTGAGGCCATGGCCTTGACACCAGGCATCTGTCTCAGTGAGGCCCTTCTCTAGGATGTCCACATCATTTGGGACTTCACTATGGCTCCTAGTTTGCAGTCATCTGCGAACTTCATTAGTCAGATGCCTTTTGTGTTAGCCTGTACTTCAGAGAAGTAGATAACAAACAGGAGAGGTCCCAGGACAGAACCCTGTGGTACTCCACCTGTCACTGCTTTGAGGTCAGATTTGGAGTCTGCAACATTTACAGTGTGGGTTCTGTCAGTGAGCCAGTTGGCAGCCCATCTTGTGACGTAGGGATTTATACCTAGTTTAGTAAGTTTAGCTATATTTCCGGAATGGGGGATGGTGTCGAAAGCCTTGGCGAGGTCAAGATAGGCTGTGTGAACCACCTTACCCTCATCCACGGCTTTGGTGACTGCTTCAAAGAAGTCGATCAGGTTCAGGAGGCATGATCTGCCTTTCACAAACCCGAACTGGGTGAGATCCAGAGTTTGGAGGTTACCAATGTCTTTGTTTATGAGTTCCATGATGATACGTTCCATGGCCTTGCAGACCAGGCTCGTCAGACTAATAGGTCGATAGTTCCTGGGATCAGTAGTGGCTCCCCCTTTGTGGAGTGGGATAACTGTTGCTGTGCGCCATTCAGTGGGCACAAAGTGAGGCTAATATTGAACATGGTGCTTAAGTGGGGAGCCAGTTCATGTAAAACGCAGCCTGGGATGTTGTCCGATCCCATGGATGCTGTGTTTTTGGCTTTAGAGAGTGCAGCTTTTGCCTGCGTAGTTGTGATTGCAGGGACTGTGCATTCTTCCTGTATAGATATGGGCCCTTTAGCGGATGAGAGGGGGGTAAAGTTAGGACTGAACCGATCTGCCAGGATGTTGGCAATATCAATTAGTTCTGTAATTTTTGTGCCTTTGTGCTGTAACTCAGAGCAGATCTGGGTGTTGCCATCTAGATTCTTGACATAGCTACAGAATGCTTTGTGGTTGTCCTTGGATTTAGTGGCAATTTTGTTTTCGTAGCTAGTTTTGGAGGATCTTATAAGGGATCTCAGCTTCTTACTGAGGCTGACCAGGGAGCTCCTCCACTCATGGGATTTTACTCTCTTTTGCAACAGTTTCTTCCTTCTGTTGTACAGTTTGTTTATGGCAGGGGACCACCAGATTGGCTTCCTTTTTTGGAGCCTAGCATCTTGGTTCTGTTTGGGATAGCACAATCCATGCACTTGTTTAAGTGCTTATAGAGTACATTTGTGTAGGATTCAGTAGTTGTAACTGTATTGTCCATCTGCATAGGTGTCATGAAGTTCACCACTTCTGTCTTAAGAAGCATGAAGTTGGCTTTGGAGAAATTTTTTACTGTGGTTTCCTTAATGGTGGGTGGGGGCGAGATGCGGATATCAAGGGTGATAAGCTTATGGTCGGATCAATGAGGAGTTGACTTCAGGTATGGAACACCGGTCACTCATATTGGTAATGACTAGGTCTAGGATATTGTTGCCCCTGGTGGGTGTGTGGATAAGTTGATCTAGGGCACTGGAGTTTATGAATTCCAGAAAGCGTTGAGCTAAGGAGTTGGTACACGAGTAGTTTTCCCAGTTAATGGTGGGGTAGTTGAAGTTGCCCATTATTAGGGTGTTTGGTTGAACCCTAATATTTTCCAGTACATCAAGAAAAGAGGAGTGGGAATCCTGGGGCATGGTGGGGGATCTGTAGCAAGCTACAATTTGAATTGCAGTTTTGCCCAGAGTTAGTTGCAATTGGATAACCTCGGATGCATTATGCTGAGCAACTAGCCTGGAGGTGTGGATCTCTTTAATGAATATGGACACACCTCTGCCTTTGGTGTTTCGGTCCAGGTTACATGGCCGAAAAGTGTGGTATGAGTTATAGCCTGGTAGTGCAGAGGTGCTCTCTGGAGCCTTGAACCAGGTCTCAGTCACTGCACAGATATCAATGTTCTCTGTTTTAAGGAGTGCCTCGAGTGAGTGCATTTTGGATTTATCCCAGAGTTTGTTGATATTTGTCCATGAGTGGTTCAGAGTTATGGAGTGAATAAATATTGAATTAGAACATACAATATTAAAGTAGGTGAAAAAAGTAACATTAACAGAAATTACATGTTGTGGTAATATACATCATACCATTTAATGCTGCAACTTCAGAAATGGTTATCAATTATTATGTAAGAATCTCATTTAAAATATGATGGAAAAGAAGTGCAGGAAGTCCATTGTTATAAAATGTGCAGGAGCTCAATTCAATGCCTTGTTTCATTATTTGAGTCAGACTAATACATTTTCAGCACATTTCATGAATATTGACTGCTTACAAGTCCAGACAGTCCATAATATTAACGATTGAATTAGTGTTTGTAATAAGAGTTGTATACAACTTTCTTAAATAAAACAACTGTTGTCTATGGCACAAATATTTCCAGTTCATATCTCTCAAGTGTACCTCATTATGAGGAACATACCTCTTTGGGGGTCTTAAAAAGGTCATGTTCCTCGAAGTTCCACATTGAAAGGGTCTGTCATACATTGTAAATAGAAATGAATCATCTTAAGTAATTAAAAGATCTTTTTTATAAGCAAAACTAGCATATTTAACCACTATATGACCTTCCTAGTTAAAGTTATTAGTAAGCCATTATTAAGTGTTCCACACTTGCTCATTTGTTCCACATTATGAGGGCCAGTTTTCCTCATTTTGGGGATGGAAGGTTGAGAGCTATATCCAGTGTATAGGATCAGTGCAAGTGGCTCATATATTAATGTCAGCAAGATCAGAAAACTGGACTGTAATCCCGGTGGAGGTGTTTATATTCCCATTGCAGTAATTACACTGTACTACTGTTGTGCAACATTATTTATTTGTTTTATTTATTTATATTTGTTAACTGGGTAGATGATCTGGTGTAATTACCTTTTTTAGTCACAAAAGTATTATCAAGTGTACACTAACAAGATTGTCAAGTAATCTAGAGCTGTGGATGACACAAGCCGATATGTGTCTATATCTCATTATTTAAGGAGGTACTTGCCCTCTTAGCTATCATCCCTTAGATGAGATTTCCCAAATAAAAATTTTTTTTAGACTTTTTCCCTCCTTGCCTGCCAGCCACCAACATTCATTTTGCTTATCACATCATCAGCCATGAAGGTGGTTTGTGCCATCGCCCACATATACTGATGCTTGCAATGAGAGTGCTTCAAATTAGACCGTAACCCCCCCTGTTAATGGCTGATGAGAGCACCAGTGTCAGCACAGGGGCCTACTGTGCACTCCTCCTGCATATGTGTGCTTCTACACACATGCTAAGTACTTTTGTCACCAGCTTTGTAAGCCAATCAACATCTGCGAACTGTGTAGCATCACTGGTGCCAAAGCGCCTGTTCTCACTGATTGCATTCTGCAACCAGTGTCTAGAACTACTATTTTCTACTCCCACAGAATGGGAGAGCTGGCATTAACAATTAATTTCCACAGCCCCCCACCCAACTTCTCTAACACTTCAGCCACAACTCAAACTCAGGCCATCAATGCTTTATCCCTCTACACCCACAGATCCAGGTTAGAGTTAAATACAAATTTAATTTCAGGTATCATTTGACTTATGGTTCACAGTTGTTGCCAATTCACCAAATTATGGGTTATAGAAGGGTTCCAGTATGGAAGTAGATACCGGAAGCTTGAAGTAAAAATGTGCATTTGATATATGTCTACCTTTTTTTCACTATTTTGTGCAGTGCACTTCTGATTATCAGCGTAGCTCAGAAGATTTCTTCATCCATTGGATCTACTGGGTTCTCTTTCTTCCCTCCATCCCCTAGATAAACTCCAGCCACATGCTCAGAGCAAGTGGGGAGATTTAGACAACTGGGGCAATGTCATATTGCTGCCAAGAAATATATTCCTGTGCTCCTTCTTCCACTCCTATACCCTGTCTTCCCCCACCCCCCTTTGCATGCACTTGTATGTCCAGGACCAATAGTGCAGTGCAAAGTGCTGGCGTAGTATCACACCACCTTGGCAGTGGCTCAGCCAGTGTCCCCCCTTCTCTGTCGATAATGTCCAGTGCATCCCTAGTCTGTTTAGGGATCAACTGCTAGGCATGTCAGAATACACATCCTCCTCCATGTATGTGCATGCCAATAGTCACCTTCCCAGTGTCTCAGATATGTAAGGCAATAATCAAACCCAAGTCACTTGGGCTCTACTCAGGGCTTTATCCTTCTATACCACAGCTCTGGCTGATAAATGCTTGCAATTGATTATATTATGGGGTGCCTGCCCTCCTAAGGTGTCATCCTTTGGAATGAGATGTTAAACCAAGGTCCCATCTGGCTGAGGTAATGGTTGCTTAGGTTGATTTTAAAGATCACATGGTAGTTATCAACAAAAGTGGGGGTTTATTATAAAAAGCATATCCAAACAAACATCAAATGACAGCTCAAATAATATAAGATAGATTTGACACTTTCAGCTACTTTGCACTAGTCATATACGTATAAATATACTTGTAAGCCAATTACTCAGAAAATGAAATAAATTATATGTTTAACATTTCATTAGCCACATATTTCTGTAATGTCTAGTTTCCATTCAAATCTCTTATTAATCTTTTTTTGTAGTACTTTTTATTCTATAATAAGACTCTGCACCTTTCAGTCCACATTTTCTATAATGTGCACATAATAATACTGTCCGGTACTTAAGTACGTATTTCTTCATAATAACCATGTGATATAATAATTTCTTCAATTTTATCTTATGACATTTTACATTTATGTTAACTCCATGCTTGTCCAATGTACTCTGGATCATTTCACAATACAGAAATACATAATACCATGCCTCGTCATTATTGTGACTCCCCTGCACTGGCCTAGTAATCAAGCAACCTCAATCCTCCCCCTAGCACCAGTGAGGGACATCCACATTGGACGGGTGACAAATGCACACACAGTAAAGTACAATTTCCCTTAAGAACACACAGCGATCACAGTCAGTCTGTGGCTGGCTTCTCCCTCTTTCTCCAGATCCCCAATAAGACTCCCCACTGGTACAGCTATAAAGTTGAGTCCTTAGCCAGAGTTCCAAGCCATGTCCTCCCAGCACTCCCTCAGTCCAACCAGTGCTTCGTGTCCCTGCCCAAGTAGCTGACAGACACACACACACACACACACACACACACACACACACACACACACACACACACCTACACACACTTAATTTATACACAAGCACACACCAGGAATCGGCTGTCACAGATTTACTAGCTATGCCCCCTTCTGCCTAGACCATAAAGTAGTTATCACTGCCACCAGAACCCCTACTTATCAGCTACTATAAGACCCTTCCCAAAGGGTGACCAGTTCTACTGTGTAATGTTACTATTATCCAAATGGTAAGTGTGACCAAGACTTTTTCAAGGCTATTTAGGAGTGACCTGTACAGTGTCACCAAATATATATGCAAGTACTCTAAGAGCTTAAATATCTCTAAACAAACCAGCCACATTTAAAAGGTTTAAATATATTTAAAAATAAAAGAACAAGACAATATTCAATAACTCAGCACAGTGACTACAGAGTTCAGAATCACAGGAAATATTTAAAAACAGCATTGCAGGACAGTCTCAAATAAATACAAACAAATCTAGACTAATCTTTACTATATTCCTGACTATCTCTAAAATAAATACTATACCTAAATAACCTACTTACAGAGCAAGGCAAATGCGGATGAGAAGTGCTAAATGGATGTTTTCAGATCCAAGACAAGATACAAAATGCACAGTCTCTGAGAGAGTTCCCAAATTAATATCAAAACATTACTGCTGGGTCAGCTGAATGGCATCACTATTTGTCACCTGCCTTCAGTTCCCAGGCTAAAAGATGCAAACAGAATTTTTAGCATCTCTGTGTGAGAAGTACATATCTCTCAGAAGTTTGTCTAGAACTTGAAGTTGTAAAACAGTTAAACACTTTTACATTTTAAACCTAATAATTATTTCTGTTTCAAGACAATAGAAAGAAACTCATATCTCTAGATGTACTGCTTCTTGCTGCCTTGAAACTAACTTTTATGGCATACCGTAAAACACCTTTTACTTATTTTCTTGAAGTTTTGCAAGTTAACTGTGTATGTTCCAACTTCTACTATTAATATAGTTTATATACATTTCTGTTCTTTTCCAGTAGGGTACACTGTGGTTACATTCTTGAAGCTCAGTACATAACATACAGTTCATCACACACTTCTGCATCAGTAGTTTAATATCTACATAACATATAGTTTTCTTATATTTGCAAGACAAGCCTATGGATCATATGATTATTTACAAAATTCCAGATAGCTGGACTGGCAGTGTCACATTTCTATATAAATCATATTAACATTTTCAAATGACATATAATTATTTACAAAATTCCAGCTAGCTGGGCTGGCAGCATTTCAGTTTGTCACACTTCTCTCCCCCACGAGAAATCAAGCTAGATTTTCAAGTGACCCTTGAGAAACATTGCTTGAGAGGGTTGAGCCTATCTGGGAATACCTTACCCCATTCCCTGTCTTGAGATTCCAGCTGCCTTGGCATTGCTGACCCCAGTACCATCCTGCACTGTCCCATCATATGCCTGCAAGCTTAGGCTCCAACATAGTAATTTGAGGTTCATCTGGCTGGTTTCCTGTAGCAATAGACCCCCCTCAGACTCCCCCTGCCTCCTATTACTAATACTTTGCAGAAGGGCCTCCGCATCATGTAAGGTTTCATCATGCTAACATGGTACAATTTGTCCCCTGCCTCCTGCCTAGCAGTTCTACCATGTAGTTAACATCACTGACCTTCCTTACCACCTTGTGAGGTCCCTCCCAGATTCCTTGCAGCTTGTTGTGCCTGACAAGAATGAGAACCATTACCTGCTGCCCTACAGTATACTCTCTAGTTCAAGCATTCCTGTCATACCAGACCTTTTCTGCTGTTGGGATTCTGCCAGGTTCTCCTGGGCCAAGCCCATGAGTTTCCTGAAGTTTAGGACATATGCCACTACAGACTCCTTGTGGGATTCACACACACTCCCACTCATCTCAAATTAAATCTAGAGGTCCCCTCACCCTATGCCCATACAACAACTTAAAGGGTGAAAAGCCTTTGGATTCCTGGGACATCTCTGTAAGCAAACAGATGGGGCAAATATTTTTCTCACTCCCTCTTGAACTGGTCTGCAAATGCCAGTAGCATGGACTTGAGCGTAGAGTTGAACATCTCAATAAGACCATTAGTCTGGGGATGGTAGGGGTGGTCTTTAGGTGTTTCACCCCACAGTACTTCTGCAGACAAGCCAGGAGGTCTGACATGAAATTAGTACCTCTGTCAGTGAGTATTTCTTTTGGAAAACATACCCTGCTGAAAATTTCAAACAAAGCAAAGCATTTGCCACCTTTTCTGCCTCAATGGAAAATAGATCCAAAACTTCAGGATATCTGGTAGCATAATCTACTACCACTAGGATATACTTTTTTCCTGTGGAACATGAAATACTCTGAGGCCCCACGATATCCATAGCTACACTCTGAAATGGCTCCTGTATCACAGGCAAAGGCATCAAAGGAGCTTTCACCTTATCTCCTGCCTTGCCTACCTTTTTTCACTGCTCACAAGTTCTGCCGTACCCTCTTGCATCTCTGGAAATCTCAGGCCAATAAAAGTTCTGCATAATACATCTCTTTGTATGTTTTATGCCCATATGACCCACAAAGGGATAATCATAGGCTGTGGCTAGAAGTGCCAAATGGTAGGCTCTGGACACTACCAACTGCTGTATTCTCTCACCCTCTAGCCCTCCCTCAAGGGTTCACTCTCTACACACTAACCCTTTGTCCCAGTATACAGATTTCCCCTTCCCTTGAGAATCAGGTGCCTCACTAGCTACCTCCCTCAGGCCTTGTAATGTAGGATCTGAGAGCTGAGCCGGTCTCAACTCTCTCTTAGTGACCCTTCCCAGCTCCCAATTCACAGGAACTCTGGTGTACTCTGACAGAGATGCCTCATTGTCAGCCTGGGTACTACTACTCGCCTCTGCCCTTGCAGTCACTCTGGCCAAGGGAACATCAGTACCCACAAGCAGCTGTGACTCACCTTCAGTCTCACTGCTACAGGGTAGCTCCCTCCCTGAAGTAACCACCTCAACAGTCCTGGCTGCAAGTGTGCAGTCTATCTGGGTCTCCCCCAGGCTACCAGACCCACATGCTTGTCTCCAAGCATGACTGCATGTAACTGCATGAACACACGGTACTGCATTATCAGAACCATTCCCTATCAGGACATCTGCAGGGATATCTTCAAACACACCTACTTGCTGGCTTCCTTTTCCACTGTCCCAGTCAAGGTGAAACCTAGTCAAGGTTATTTGGAATGGGATCCCTCCTATAACTCTGACTGGAGTAGACTGCTCAAGCAAGTAGTGCTCTTCTGTAACCATTGCAGACTTCACAATGATTAGGTCAGAGGCTGTGTCTCTGTCTTAGCCATGGCCTCTTTCCCATTCACTAAGATAGGATATAACCACTTTTGGTAGTTTGGTACCCTTATTGTCTCAGGACAACCTATTGTTGGCATTTTGTCATTCCCACTTACTGGCTCTCCCAACTTTTGTTCCCCACCTTGCCTCCATGGACATCTGTATGCTACATGACCTAACTGGTTATATTTAAAACATTTAACCCTTGATCCTGAGCATGTACCTGGACTAGTGGCTTCCCGTGCTACTGGTGGATTCTGTTGGGGCAGTCTGGGCTGCCCACCATGGATTCCCTTAGACCCATGAGCAGCACTTGTTGTCCCTTTCCTATGCAGTGATACCCGGCATGCTAGGTATAGGTCTTCCTTCTTCCCCAACTCATCTACAGTATTGCATTGTCTATCAGCTAACCATATTTTCATTTCCTCACGCAAATTGCTAAGGGCTTGTTACCTCATCAAAAGGTCTGCCAGCCCTTCAAAAGTGGTGCCCTGACAGCTACTCACCCACCTATGAAAATAAATGCTTAATTCAGCAATATATTCACACAAACTTTCACCTGTCTTGCGTCTGTGCTCACAAAACGTTTTCCTATAAGCTTCAGGTGTTAACTTAAAAAAATTCTAACAAACAGTTCTTTACAACATTATAATTTAAACAATCAGCAGCAGATAATTTGGAAAGAACCATTACAGCTTTACCATGGAGTAAGGGGGTCAGAAACTGTACCCAGAGCCCTTGGTCAACATTATACTGTTCACATACCCTCTCAAACATATGACTGAAACAATCAAAATTATTCCCCTCTGTAAATTGTGTAAGAAATTTACTGACCTTTGTTGCTTCTGGGGTTTGGTTGCTCCTTTCCCCGTTACCTCCATAACTCTGGGAAAGAGTCAGCATCTCCTTTTCATGATGCCTCTGCCTCTCATTCTCCTCAGCCTGCAGATGTCACAGTTTCTCATTTTCCTCAGCCTCCAGATGTCTCTGTCTCTCTGCTGCTTCTATTTCCAAATGCTTGGCCTCCAACTCAAGTCTCTTTAACTCCAGACGGATTTTTAAGTCCTCTGTGGAAAGGTCGAGCTATCCATTTTCTGAGAGTTGTACATCTCCACAGCCAATCTAATTGCCCTCCTGGTTGCTATTCTGTGATGCAACTGTGACTAAAGCTGCAATCATGTTTGCTTTTGTCAGGTTGGCATGCACCAGTCCTTTAGCCTGGTACATCTTAGCCAACTGGCTTCTTGTCAGCTTGCCATACTCCACTGCTGACATGCTAGCCTGCTCTCCCTGACTAAGCTAAAAAAAAAAGAAACAACTGTGATATGAACTCTGAATGTTCACTGCGTGTCTGATTGAGAGTCCTACACCTTCAGTGACCACTGTACACAGGCTACAGGAATTCAATATCCACACCAGAACAAGCCAATTAATATTGTGATGTGGTTATCTCACCATTATCACCCAATTAATATGTGATTAGGGTATCCCACCACTGCCACCAATTAATATGTGATGCCCCTGCACAGGCCCAGTAATCAATGACCCTCAATCCTCACCACTAGCACCAGTGAGGGATGTCCACATTGGGAGGATGACAAGTACACACACACACACACACACACACACACACACACACACACACACACACACACACACACACACACACACACACACACACACACACACATACACACACACACAGTAAAGTACAATTTCCCTAAAGAGCACACAGAGATCACAGTCAGTCTGGGGTTGGTTTCTCCCTCTTTCATCAGATTCCCAATAAGACTCCCCAATGGCACAGCTATAGAGTTGAGCCCTTAGCCAGGGTACCAAGCACAGTCCTCCCAGCACTCTCTCTGTCCAACCAGTGCTTCATGTCCCTGCCCAAGTAGCTGACTCACACACACACACACACACACACACACACACACACACACACACACACACACACACACTTTGAGATTTGATTTATACATAAGCACACACCCGGGAAAGCCTGGCACAGGTTTACTAGCTATGCCCCCTTCTGCCCAGACCATAAGGTAGTTATCACTGCCACCAGTACCCCTACTTATCAGCTACTATAAGGCCCTTCCCAAAGGGTGACCAATTCTTCTGTGTAATGTTACTATTATCCAAATGGTAAGTGTGACCAAGACTTTCAAGACTATTTAGGATTGGCTTATACAGCATCACCAAATACATATGCAAATACTCTTAAGAGCTTACATATCTCTAAACAAGCCAGTCGCAGTTAAAAGGTTTAAATATATTTAATAATAAATAATAAAAGAACAAGACAATATTCAATAACTCAGTACAGTGACTACAGAGTTCAGAATCTCGGAAAATATTTTAAAACGACATTGCTGGACAGTCTTAAATAAATACAGAAAACATCTAAACTAATCTTTACTATATTCCTTACTATCTCTAAAATAAATACTATACCAAAATAACTAACTTACAGAGCAAGGCAAATGCAGATGAGAAGTGCTAAATGGATGTTTTCAGATACAAGACAAGATAAAAAATGCACAGTCTCTGACAGAGTTCCCAAACTGATATCAAAACATTACTGCTGGGTCAGCTGGGTGACATCACTATTTGTCACCTGCCTTCAGTTCCCAGGCTAACAGATACCAATAGAAACCTTAGCATCTCTGTGTGAGAAGTACATATCTCTCAGAAGTTTGCCTAGAACTGGAAATCGTAAAACAGTTAAACACTTTTACATTTTAAACCTAGCAATTATTTCTGTTTCAAGACAATAGATAGAAACTTGTAGCTCTAGACATCCTGTCTCCTTGCTGCTTTAAAACTAGCTTTTATAGCACATCGTAAAACACTTTTAACTCATTTTCTTTAAGTTTTGCAAGGTAACTCTCTATGTTCCAACATTTTCTATTAATATAGTTTATATACATCTCTGCTCTTTTCTAGTTGGATATACTGTGATTACATTCTTGAAGCTCAGTACATAACATGTCTGCACCAGTAGTGTAATATCCACATAACATATAGTTCTCTTACATTTGCAAGGGAAGCCTATGGATCATATTAATATTCACAAATGACATATGATCATTTACAAAATTCCAGATAGCTGGGCTGCTTGTATCACATTTCTATATAAATCATATTAATATTTCAAGTGACATGTAATTATTTACAAAATTCTATCTAGCTGGGCTGGCAGCATTTCAGTTTGTCACAATTAGTTTTGCACTTGATTATATTATGGGGTGCCTGATCTCCTGAAGTGTTATCTTTGGAATGAGATGTTAAACCAAGGTCCCATCTGCCTGAGATGGTGGTTGCTTAGGTTGATGTTAAAGATCACATTGTAGTTATCAACAAAAATGGGGGCCTTTTGTAAAAAGCATATCCAAATAAACATCAAATTTATTATTTATTTATTACTTATTTTACATTTGTTGACTGGGATAGTCCGACTGGATATATGTCCATTTTCAGCAGAGGCCCAGGGAGAAAAGCTCCAAGGTGCAAACAAATACATAGTTTACTACATAAAACGTTGAATAGGCAAACAAAATAAGGCATAAAAACAATATTTACAAAGTATTTCAGAATAGCAAAAGATACATTAGTAATCAACAGTTTTACATAAATTGAGTTTTATAAGTCTAAAAGGTGCTTGAGAAGCACTGGAGTAATTCCTTTACAATAAAATAATGTATTAGTCAGGTTTAGAACATGAGCAAGTCCAATGTAATTTAAGATATAGTTTCAGACTATGCTTGAATTGTCTTATGGAGGGTTCTAGGGTAATATTTGCTGGAAGGGAGTTCCAAATTTTGCCTACATAGTTAGTAAACAGAGATGCACTGGCTAGGATATTAGATTTGATAGTTTGGACAAGTAGTTTATTTGAAGATCGAACTGTATTCAGACTGCTGTAGGGGTAGATTATGGGTTTCAGCGCTGTTTTTTTTCCAGTTGGTTTAAAACTTTAAAGGCAACTATCAGCTGGTTAAGCTGGATTAGGGAAGGCAATTCCAACTACCCAAGAGATCTTAGATTGGTACAGTGAGGTGTCTTGTAAGACATGCCAGTTTCAAATCTGGCAATGTGATTGCAGCAAACGGATAATTTATTGAGTTCTGTTTTACCTAGGTAGTCAGTACAGGGGAAGCATATAGTAAGGTTGAAAGTAAATGAGAGCGGGCAATGGCAGTTTGAGTGGCTGATGTAAGGAAAGGCTTGATCTTGTAAAGTGACCCTAGTTTTCTATTATTGATTTTAATAGTTTTGTTAATGTGTGTGTCGAATTTAAGGTTATTGTCGATATTAACTCCTAATAGTTTTGTATGGGTGTCAGGAGAGATTGTGGTGCCATTGTTAGAGTATATAGAGAATGATAGGGAGTTAGACCTATAGGTGGGGATAAAGAGTAACAGCTTAGTTTTATTAGGGTTTAAGATCAGATAACGATCAGAAAGCCATTTTTCAACTGTGTTAAAAGTTAACTGAGATTCTGAGCATAGATCTGACTGAGAGGAAGCTGAACATATCAGAGTGGAGTCATCTGCATACTGTATTCAAGTTGCATTTAGTATGACAGTATGGAGATCGTTAATGAATATAGAAAACAAAAGGGGTCCCAGTATGGATCCCAGGGGAACTCCCAGATAATTAGGTAAGAGGGCAGATAGTTCATTCTGCCATAGTACTGCCTGCTGTCTGCCATTCAAATAAGATTGGAACCAATGGAGACCAGTCTTGTCTAAGTAGGTAGATTTTAGGGTCTGGATTAGTAGGTGGTGATCGACCATATCAAATGCATTGGATAGGTCTAAGAAGAGGGCTGAGGATAGTTTATTATTACGGTTATGATTTATAGTATTAGTATCAAATCATATATCAAATAACATAAAGTACATATAACAACTGCAGCTACTTTGTAGTATATATATATATATATATATATATATACATACTTTAAAGCCAATTGCACATAAAATTATTAACATCCCATCAGCCACAGATGTAATGTCCATTTTCCATTCAGATATCTTATTAAACTTTTTTGTATTACTTTGTATTCTATAATAAGATTACACACCTTTTAGTCCATATTTTCCATAATTTGCACATCATAATACTGTTCAGTCCCAGTTTAGTACATCTTTTTTTCTTTATAATATCCACATGGTGGAATACTTTCCTCAATTTTATCTTGCAACATTTTACATTTATGTTAACTCCAAGCTTGTTCCATGTACTCTGGACTGTTTCACAATATAGAAATACATAATACAATGCCTGCTCATTATTTTTGCACTCCTCATACTCATAGAGACTATACATTTTATATTTCATGTGGTCTTTAGAAGCTTTATTGCAGTTTTTTGTATTCACTTTCAAATTAGTTTCCACTTTCTAATGTCACTCATTTCCTTTGTATTATCACTATTTATTTCCTCTTTCTATCCCTTTTTTCCACCGCTCCCTAATTTTTTACACTTTTTATAACAATCTTCCCAAACCACTGTTGTAATACTTTTCTACTTTCCATTATGCACACAGACCATATGGTTGGATAATGTACTATGAGATGCATCATTGTTAGACCCTCCATTTTTCTATGTAATACTCCCCATTTATTTGGGTTTAGATAGAACTGTCATGATACTACAGGAAGATCTTGACAATTCCTCCATACATTCCAGATCATAGTAAAGATCCCCATCTTAACTGTCTGCACCAATCATAACAGTTTTATATCGACAATATTTTCTTAATGGGAGGCATTTAATAACATGACAATGTATTTGCCATATATTGTTTTTAATTTTCTTGTTGTTGTTTTCATTTCCTCTGTTGTTGCTTCACTGGAGCCAAATTTGATTCCTTATGTCTGAAATATATATGTCTTGTACTTTCTCAAATTCCATATCCCTTACTCCTGTCTTCATGCTTTATAATTTTTGTTTTCTTTTCTATCATCTACTTATTACAAAAACCTCTATATCATTGGCAAATATTAGAAGTTTGCATTCCTCAGTCTCACCCTAAAAAAAATAATTCTTAAAGTTCTTTTTATACAAACAATTTAATTTATGCAAGAAAAGAAAAGGGTTCAAACGTACCATTGCCTGATTCCTCTCTTAATATATTCATTCTAAAAACATTAACCTTAGGTCTAAGGACTGAGGTACCCTAAATGTATTGCATAATTATTATTTTTCCCTTCCCATATTTTCTTTTCAAAATTTCACAGAATATCTGTGAATAATAGTATCATAAGCTTTTCCTAGAGCCACAGTAATCATACACCATACTTTCCTTTCCTGTATTTCTTTTACTAACTTCCAAATTGACCATAAAATCTCTCCCACATATTTATTTTTTCCACCCTCTACTATCTCACTTTCAAAGTAGTTGTACTTCTTTTTCTAAATTAATTTAATTTGCAACCACTTTAGTAGTGAATATACCGGTTTTAAGTATTTTTTGTGGTCTTCAACTACTATATAGCAGAACTAACACATCACTTATGCAAATGGAAGAAGGGAGTCCATAAAGTGCGGTCAACACAGGACAACCTTTACACTGTGTGCAAGTCTGGGACAAAGGCTTTGCACCCA
Source organism: Protopterus annectens (assembly GCF_019279795.1). Taxonomy (NCBI): domain Eukaryota; kingdom Metazoa; phylum Chordata; order Ceratodontiformes; family Protopteridae; genus Protopterus; species Protopterus annectens. The sequence continues at coordinate 1,461,504,048 of NC_056728.1, forward strand.
GCCTAAACATTTCATTAATTTGGCACCAGAATAAAGGAGTGCAATCCTCTATTGAGTTTATGACTAAACAAAATCTGAAATTGTCAATATGGTTATCTAGGATGTACATTTGGATAAAAACTATTACATATATGCAGTTTCATAAATTAGATATTTACATTGTATGTATTGCTGACAATTATAAATGACTAGGTAGGGCATTTTCATTTATTATTAATTATTTATTCCACTATGAATGAACCATTTTTGCTAATAACAAAACACTGTGAACAGAAACATAAATGCAAAAATACACTCAGAACATTCACATACTGTATATGCTTGGGGTCACTTATAAAATAGAGTAGGAATATCTTATTTATTAACAGCAATCCAGTTCCAAACAAAACACTTTTGTGTTATTTAATTAATAGTCAGTACTATACAGAATTAACACATAACATTCAAATATTAGAAACAAAGAAGAAAAAGAAGAAGAAGCAACCCTACCATTATATAGATTATACATTCTCTTTTATGTATATTTACCTTAAAACTTTATTTATCTCATTCTTTATTACAGATTACTTCCCCACATCTTCCTTTTCAATGAACATAATTACACTGCACCACTATCTTATCTAAATGCTCCCTTTCTGCCTGAGATATATTCTTATGACATTCATAAATTAGGTTTTCTTTACTCTTTTTAACTCCAAATCTCCATTTTTTTTCTAACAGTTCTCAAAAGCCTTGGAAGCTGTTACATCTGAAAAATCAGTAATGAGTAGTTTCTTCTTCACATCCTGGGTAGTCACTTATTCTTTGTTTGGTAACTCTATACTTTATTTCAGATTTCATAAGGATTTGCTTATGAAAGAATTTCCACATAAAGTCCCATGATTTAAATCCATATTTAATCATATTTCTTTTGCTGAAAATATCCTATCCAAAGCCCCCTTCCAACTTCCTAAACTTGAAACTGCATAAAACCTTTTTACAATGTCTGAATACCATAAACTCCTGTGCTGTAAATTCAATTTTAATGTCTCCTTCTACAACAACACTTTTGTATGGTTTTAATATTGTCCCTATTATATTTGTTTCATATCTCTCCAATATAATTGCATATAAATGTATTTTAATAATGTAATAAGCATGGAATAAAGACTACTTTGTTAGCATAATTGTAATTACTACCCTTACATTCAAAGAACCAAAAAATAAATAAATAATAATAACTACATTTGGTTCTTCAATTTCTTTTATATAGAGTATGTTCCTCCTTTGGAAGCTTAATTAACAGAAGAAAAACAAACCTATTACTTCTACTTACAACTTGCAGGATTAGATATATTTGAGCTAAATTACTTAGTTTGCCTAACAAAACAGATGTAATCAAATAAATCTTTTTCTTAAATGACATAATCCATCCATATCTGTGTAATCTCCCAGTTTGCTAAAAAATAAATCTTTCCAAACCTGTACCATATTCTATTTCTAATAATTCAATTCATTTAAAAGTACACATTTATTTTTTAACTTTACAAGCAAAACCTATACAGAGCTGAAGACAACTTCTTCTTTTTTCTATAATATCACCTGACAGCATTATCTGCATAGGTATATGTCATGGGAGCTATACGATCTTTCTCTACCCTCCATTCCATTTTATTCTAAATTCCTCACTATAGCATTTGCCATTAAACCAAATTGTAAAGGTCTCAATGAGCAATTTTGCCTTACTCCATATTTAATTTTTATTCTTGTCCTCATGAAAATTAGGGACACTTGATTTGACAAAAGTATTGTCATAAACCACATTTTATTAAAACTAAAATTATTTTCCCTAAATCATAAGCTTATAATTTTTCTGACATGACTTTATGAGTCGAGCTCTCAAAGACTTTTGTTTCTTCATCAACAGTGTCTCCGTTCTCCACCAACTTTTATTAATTTGTGCACTAATTCCTTTACTAACAAAAGTAAATTTGGAATATTGATATTCTTAATAACAACAAAGACTTCTGGTCCCAGCAAATCACACATCAGCATAGTCAGTCTCATTTATAGTAGCTTAGTTTACAATTTATAATTCAGTTTATAAAATCCTTTCTCCCATTAACTTAATTATATTCATTAGCTATGCAGCTATTCTTATCTTAATCACCATTCTTCTTGTAACACTTCAAGTAATACATTAAACTGTTGTGCATCCAAACTCATGCAAATGCCATAAGTAATATTGTGCAGCCTAGGCATTCTGTCTCCTTTAACCTTATCCAAAGCTATGTTTACCTCGTCTAATGTTACATCAAAATCTGTTTCTTTTATAATTTCCTCACTTTATAGCCTTGATTTCCAATCTTCCCTTTCTGTTCTTTACCTCTGCATATATTTGTCATGAAACATTCTGCCTTCTTTAGTCATCATCACTGAGTTCAGTCATGAACAAATATTCCATCCGTATCTTTGATTTTATTGTACATTCCAAAGACATACTGATAGGTGAACTGTGATCTTTTAAATTGCCTGTGGAGGTGAATTTGCATGCATGTGTATGTGCGCATGTGCACATGAATGCACATCCTGCAGTAGATTTTCCAGGATTAGTTGTCTACTTCACATCCATTGCTTGCTGTGATAGGTTCTGGTTTCCTTGCAATCCTGAACAATATTTGGCAGTTGCTGGAAAATGAGTGAAGAAACTACTGAATAGAAGGATAGGGTGGGTTACCTTTCAGAATGTGAAATAACTGTGAGAGCAACCATTAATATGAATATAATATTATGTGTGAGGTAGAATTAAAAAGGCTGGGTAGTATGTTGTTGTTGTTGTGTCTTTCGGCTTTTCCCGGTTAGGGGTCGCCACAGCGGATCTCCGGTCCGCTAATGATTAGCAGTAGATTTTTACGTGCCGACTTGCCGGGCCTGACGCACAACCTTCAACGAAGGAACGCCCATTCACGCATGTTGCCACACAGAAGATGCTCTAACTGAGAATCGAACAGGGCAACGTCTTACTGTGAGGCGACAACGCTACCGCAGCACCACCACCGCAGTATGATTCTTTTAAATGGTCTCACAAAATAGCCACATATATTACATCTTATACTGGAACTATGGCTTTTAAACTGCAGCACTGTGTAGAATTGTCTTCTAAGGCAACCAGTGTTCATCTAACACCCTGAAGCCATAATATAAAATCTGTTCTTAGGACTTACCAGGATGACAACTGTAGTCACAAATAATATTGGATATAAGCTACGATGAGTCAGTGAGCAAATATCAGTAAAACAAAGTTTGCTTGCATGATACTCATTCCTGCCCCCCCCCCAAAAAAAAAACCCACCCTTTTTTAAATGACAGCCTTGTAGTTTTTTAAATTTTAGTTTGATGTGGCTTAGAGGTGTGGAGCCCTGACTGAGACCCAGGCAACCAAGGCTTGACTAGTTACTCTTGCTTTAGAGGTGACAGGTAAGGAGGTATAGGAGTAGAGTAAAAAGGTGTGGCCGCTTCACCTCTCTTGGTCGGGTGGAAAGGGTTTTTATGCATTCAGGGATACACTGGGCAGTGCAATTTCCCTGGGGCTGGTTGAAGAGGATACCTTTTGCAGAAGTGAGGGGATATCTGTTGCATTTAGCCCATTACATATCCCTCCCCAACTTCTTGCTAGCTGTATGTGTGTGTGGTTAGTGCTGGAAAAAGAACAAGAATATTCTCAAATATCCTCTGCTGTCTGTCTGAATGATGGCCTCTCCTGGTCAACACTCAGCCCAGTGAAGGGAAACAAATGAGGCAATTGACCGAAAGAGGTGCTGATAATAAACAGGCAGCGTGGACAAAAAAAAATCTCAGCTTAAACAGGTGGTCATTTGCACTGGCAGTTACACAGCTGTAACAGTATATCATATGATGAAAATACAAGAGGTATTGATGAATGTTCTCACTTCTGTGAATAACAGCTCCAGTGTTTTTCAATGTATGGATTCATCGGTGTGGATGCGACTTTACTGTGGCCATAAATGGAATGTGAATAGGATCCTTATTTTTGAATGGGACACCAGCTAAAGTGTGAATGCATTTAGACCCCAAGAGGAGGCAGTACATCATCTGTAATATTTGTTTATTTGATATTTCTCTGACTAAGCTGACTGTTTTAAATAAAGGATTAGTTCTTTTGTACTGTTACTGCCCTACAGAGTTATACAATTGTCAAAATACATTGAATGAAGCAGAGAAGCAAAATATGTTTGTCACAATACACAGAATGACACTTTTTACACAGAACATGCATAGCTGCTGGCAGTAAGGACAGGAAGTGTAAACCTGGCTGAACTGTATTTCAGAAGATCATAACTAAAACAGCATAATTTATTGAGGCAACATGAGATTGACGGAAATGTTCTTGACTCATGGATTAATTACTAACAGATAGGCAGAAGAGGGGAATGCATGTATATCGATTTGCTATGCATTTTGCTAATGCAAACGAGTTGTTGAGAGTTATGCATGGATAGAATTATGTTTTGATAGCAAAATGCATGAGAAGGCTGTGTGTAATGGTGTTCTGGTTCTATTTTATGTGGGATACAGTAACCTCAGATTTGATTGTTTTTATTTAGGGCACTGTGTAGAGCACAGTTTTACATTGCTTATTTTGTGTGCTTCTTTTTTCTTTACCGAAACATCTGATAGTATATATCAACTTGGTTAGAATTCCTGGTTGAATATTCAAGTTGTGAAATCTTCTTAATTGATTTGCATGTTCTTCAGTTTAAGTAAAACTAGGCAACCGGGTAGGTATGAAGGAAAAATAACAATTAACAACCTTTATCATATATTATGAAACTGTATAATTTAATAATATTGATGATGTTGATGATAATAATTATAATAATACGTATTTGTAACAAGGTAGGCCCACTGGACACACAAAATCCCTTTTCAGGGGTGATCCAAGAACAATGTCTGGTTAAGTGACTAGTAAAGTAAAGCAAACACAAATTGGCAATAGGTATTATGACTTGTGCTGTGAGTGTCAGATTCAGTGATTTGCATTACAAGAGCTGACTTATTTAATGAGATGCTGCCAACTCGTTGCATTTCCAAATGCCAAATGTTTGTGAATCCTTAAAATCAAAGCTGGTTTAGATGTAATTTTTTATATGTAGTGTTTTCAGTGATCTGTGTATTTAAGTGTGTGCTTTTATTGTTATATGACTCAGTTGACTGCTGAGGAAATATAATTCAACTGTATTTAACTAACTGTACTTATCTTAGTATAAACATATGGAACAACTGTGGAATTCAGTATAAACATGGTACACTTTCAGTATTAATTCTATTAACATCAACTTTTAAAGTGTGTAAGGAGGATAAGATACATGGAAATAAATTTGTTGTGTGGCCTTACTATAAACCTGTTAGATGATGATGGTGACAGAAGTCCAGGAACTGAGGTGAGGGACTGTGGTAGAGGTGGCACAGTGAAGGGTGTCTGGTGTGATGTGGCAAACTGACCACCTCCCTCATAAGATGTCCAGTGTGGCACAATGTGGCATGCAGCTGGCAGTCATGTAATCTTGCATGTGGGAATGGAGGGGCTGGAGACATTACCAACATGCAGTAGGGGTATCCCGAGAAGACAGGGTTTCTGTTCACCTCTTAGAAAGTTGCTGGGGTGAGGGACTGCACCATTTTGTGGCCATCAATTGGAGGAACTTCAGCTTTTGATTGCAGACAGGTGGGCAGATGTGGCCAGCAGACTACATTGACTGATAATGGAAAGGGGAGGGCCAGTTACATCAAGTAAGTGCAGGTGAGGTGAGCATGATAGAGTGTGGCTTAAAACTATCTAGCATTGCAAGAAAAGGCAGGGTGGGTATGGCTGTCAGATTGCTGAGAGGTGAGGACAGTTATGTAGGCACAACATTGATCACCACTTTGATAGGGTGGGGGTTGAGAATGACAGCTACATGTGTTTGGGCTTGCAGTAACGATCGTCATAACTATCTTTGTATCTTAATAGTCTGTTACAGGGTGTCTGCTGTTAGAGGAGAATTTGGTAATTGGGTTTCTTCATGTACTCCTCTAACCTTAAAAAAAGCAATGGAGGTATTTCAGAATTATGTACCTCCAGTCACTACCTAAATTTAATGTTTTTTTGCTTATCACTGAGGTAACAATATCAAAGGTATGTGGAGATGATGGATTTTTGAATTGTGATTCTTTACTGCAATTGTTGTGTCTTGCACAAACATGAAGAATGGTAAGATTAAGCAAAGAGGATGTAATACATAAATCCTGACATATCATGAAGCAAAGAAACATTGACCCATTTCTTTACTGCATTAACAGAGAGTTTAGCACTTTGCTGATACATACATACAAACATACATACATATATACGTCTCAATTTCCAGACAAGAAGATAGTTACACTTAACTCCATTTCATCTGGTTCAGTTTCAAACTACTAAACTAAATGTTTCATCTAAAAAAATATCAGCACCTTTTTTTCTAGTGTACACAAAGTTAACACTCTAATTCGATGAGTAAGACATTTCATAGTGGTTCTACAAATTCCATAACCACTTTATTTCTCTTCCAGTTCATATGTCCTCTAGTCATATTAGTTTAAGACATGTCCAGTTGTTCAGATATCCTCTAGTCATATTAATTTAAGACATGTATTTCCTGTTGTCAGACACAGTGTACTGAACAATATACTCATCCCTAAAAGTTAGCAGTATCAAGATACTGTCCCCCCAACTTTATTGCAGGACAATAACTCTTAACATCCGAACATTACTCATATAATCAAGATTGCAAACTACTTTGACCACTTCATTGTTGCCTTTAAGTCTGAGTCAGATTATTTATTTAAGGACCACGGGGGGGGGGGGGGACTCTAAACCACATCAAATAACAATAGAGAACAATGGACCCATCACTACTATCTGTTTCAGGCAGCTGCCAAAATTGAGCCCGTTAATTTAGTTGATCATAAGCACAGTTGTTCAAACTTATTTCTGAAATTTAGTTTCTAATCTATCAGAACTTCTGCTTCATGTTAAGTATCCGCAATGTATACCATTTTATTATTCAGAATATATCTGGTATCAAATTTCATTAAACACAGAGACATGTATGCTGATTTCAAAGTATTTGGGTTTGTGTAACTGTCTTCTAGCCCAGCACTCCTCAGATCTAAGTAATTTTACAGTCTGCCCTGGTCTTCCTGCTGAGAGATGATTTTTCAACAGTTCATGTCTTTGATCTTTGATATATTTACATATCATTAATGACTCAGACAGAGCAGGAACACCATGCATAAATTAAATAATGAAGGGACTAGAGCAGGACCTAGATTTCTAGACCGTAATTCCCTAAATATAATTTCCTGATATACCACACAGCTAGGCCCTAAACCACATGATAAACTGAGCATTTAATGCTAAGATCTCTAAAAACTAATTAATACTCTGTGGTCACCAGAGGCAAAAGTCTTGCTTGGGTCCACAAAGATCACATCCACTTACTGTCCCAGTGTGCGTTTTTGGTTACCCAGCCATCTTCATTGTCAACATAAATAATGTCAGGTTACACCAGCATTTGAAGGGAAACAACTTTAATGGCACACAAAATGGAAGCACTGCAAGAAGGCTGTTAACAGCTTTATCACTCTTCATAAACTCAGTACTAAATACCATCCATACTGATTACATTATCAGATACATGGCTTCTTAAAAGTTACAGTACTGTTTTACATATCCACAGTATACACAAGTATGGAGGTGCACACACTTCACATTGTCATGTCCCTGTCCTAAGGAGAGAGAAAAACAACTCTCTAAAATTATGGTGCATAATTAGCTACTTTCCAGGCATATATCCTGCTCTGGCATTGAAATATCCAAGTCTCATAAGCAATGTTTGTTGTTTGGGAAGTTCTTTCTCCAAAGAATAAGAATTAATCAGCGGAACCTATGGTTTGTAGTCAGTCTAGAAATGGAAAGTCTCAAGTCAAGTAGGTATCTAGAAAACATCTTATATGCTTACATACACACAAGACACTTTTTTTTCTGTCTGTAATATTTATGCTTAGCATATGTTAGCAGTATGGAGCAATAAGCTACAGGCAGTAGTACTCCTTCATCCATGCAGAGTAATGCAGTACCTAGGCCATAGCTACTGAGATCAGCACTCACTAAATTTGGTTTGGCAATAACTAAGTAGGTGAGCACTGGGGCCGTTCTTATAATTTCTTTAGATTTAGTAAAGGTCTGGGTTTCATCAGCTTCCCATAACCAATGTGTACCTTTGTTTAGTAAGTCTGTAGTGGAAGTAGTACTATGGGGTTGATTTTTGTACAAACATGCCTTGGAAATATATCATGCCTAGAGCCTGATACAGGTCAGTCCCTCAGGTTGGATTCTTTAGCTCTGATCTTGTTTGCATTTGGACTGATTCCACTAGCACTTGTGCTGGCACCAAATATTGAATTTCAGACTTTCCAAAATAATACTTGTCTTTATTCAGTTTTAAACCTGAATTCTTAATGGTTTGGAGTACTGCCTCTAAAAATGAATGATACGAATCTTTATCAAAACCAACATCAGTACATTATCCATGACAACAACACCTTCATGCCCTTTCCTTAGCTCATGTTGAAATATTTCTGAAGCTGCAGTTATACCAAATGGCAGTCTTTTAAAACAAAACTTTCCAGATGAAGTAACATTGTTAGCTCTGCTTTACTGGTTCTTGTTTAAGTAAACCTTTGAGTGTGTATATCACAATAAATCCACAATGATCTCATTTACTCTGTCAGTCAGTCCCATCTGACATGCCGCAGCTCTGCTAAGCAAACTGTTTAAGTACAGATCATCTAGCATAAAACCCCAGAACTCATATTGTGCCCCTTAAACTTGGACTTTCCATAAAAATCTACCTATCTAATTGAGTGTACCTGCTGGGCCACATATTTCTGTTTCTAGTTCATGTAACTGCAGACACTTTGAGATGTTTCTGCAAGTAATACATAATATCACAGTAGCGTTGGCCACTGTATCAGTCTTAAAACCTGTATTGTGTCTTTTTACTTCATCTGCTTAATTAGAATTTCATTCTGTTTCTTGCATATGAGGTTTGGTTTGAAGGATATTACAGTCATCAAATAGATCAGAGCTGGAAGGAATATAATTCCACCAGTGGTAGTTCCACCCTGCACTTTCTAGGTGTAATTAAAACATTATGTACATCCTTCTGAGGTGTGTTTAACATAAATTCTCTTTTCTGAAGGGACATCACAGTCTCCTTCAGCAAATGCATATAAAGACACATAACTATCATCCCTTAGTATTAATGGTCTAATTGGCTTATATGGCAGTTCCCACACTTTCTAACTGGGTTCCTACATTAAAAAAGTTTAATAATCCTTGACTCAAAGTCTGAAACTGTTCATCATTGTAGTAATAAACTTTAATTGACATTAGTGAAACCCTTCAGTAAAACTTTTTATTGAACCACTCTAAGGGGCATACTTACCTTGCATGCACACAGACTACAGGCATTCTTGTTATCTGGTTTAGCCCTGCTCCATTATCCCTAGCTTTGCTCGGGCTTGCTACGCATCCCACCCTGCCCCCATATCTCACCCGCCCCCAGACACCCCAAATTTATACTGTTTGGCCACACCCCTTCCATTTTAAACTCTATTAACAACTATTAGATCCACCCTACTGTTTTCAAATGTATCTAATTAGTAGACTACTACTTAACTCTTAGTCATACATCTGGATACTGTTTCTACTAACCACAATGCAAAATTCAATGAAACTACTACAATTATCATTAATAGCCCTGTTATGCATCCCCTACTTACTTACTACATATGAAAACTGCCACTACCTAGGATTCCACTATTCCAAATCCCAAACTGCAGCCCCACAACAGCCAGGTAAAGTTGGACACAACATCCATCCCCTTACCCCTAACCCCATAACCTCTAAAATCCACCAATCAACCAGACCTAGGTACATAAACCAAAAAATCAAGAATTACCAAAAGATTTTAAATAAAATATTTTAACTCATTATCAGCCTGCACTATAAGCTCACCATAGATGGAGATATCCACCCAAATCCCGGTTCATCTTCTATAGCAGACCCCTATCACATTACTAATTACCCTCAGAATACAACATTATCTACTAGACCCTCCAATTCATTACTAACCTGCCACCTAAACATCAGAAGCATAAACAATAAAGTACATAATCCCCATGCCCTCTTAGCAGTCCACTCTCCTGATATACTTTGCCTAACCGAAACTTGGTTAAAACCTACTACCAAAGACCATGAAATTCTGCCCCAGGGTATAACTTAGTTAGACTAGACCGGACCATGAAGAAGGGTGGAGGGGTAGCTGTACTGTACCACTCGACCCTTACCCTCACTAAAGACACCCTACAACCACCACAAATTAATAATGTAGAAATTATCATCACTAAATCACAACTTAATAGGCACAAAAGTCTAAACATTGTCTGCATCTATATACCTCCAGGCAAGAATACTGACTCCCTAGAAAATATTCTGTACTGGTTGTCTACTAATTACCCCCAAGAAACTATTGCTCTTGGGGACTTCAACATTGTTTGGAATAACTGCTCCTCTGAAGCGCCCTCAACCCATGTAAATCTTCATGGATTTACACAAATAATAACCTCCCCTACTAGGACTGGTAAAACCCAGAGCAAAGGAAGTACCTTGACTGGATACTCATCAATCATTACCCCCTAATGTAAAAGTCAGGAACTCTGCCTGATGACCTAAGTGATCACTGTCTTACCTATATAATTAGGCTTAAACAAGACACACCCCATAAAACCAAATACAAGACAATCAGAAGCAATAAAAACTTTAAGCCTACCATCTTTCAGGAGGAACTCAATGCATGCAATTGGTCTGTCCTGAAACAACTTCCACTGGAAGAAGCAGTGGCTTAATTTAACAACAAATTCCCAACTATCCTGTATTCTCATGCTCCTCGACGCTCCATTAGAGCCAAAATGAAAACTGCACCATGGCTTTCTAAAGAAAGCAAATCTAAAATCTCACTCAGAAATAAGGCATGGGTAACCTGGCAGGCAACAAAAGCCCCACTCGACCACCTCAAATACCAATAACTAAGGAATGACACTAAAAAAAATCTATACTATTAGATAAAAAGAATTTCTACTGCAATCTCCAATTGAAGAACCAAAATAAACCTCAAAAGTTTTGGGCCAGTATAAACAAACTTCTGTACCCGGACAATACTAACACTCCACCCCCTTCTAACTCTAATCCCAAATCCCCAGAGGACATTGCAAATTCCCTTAACAACTTCTTCACAGAGACTGCCCATTCTCTAGCTACTAAACTAAATCCCAACAGAGACTACACAAATCTATCCACACCCAGTACCCAATTCTCCTTCAACTTTAAACCTATTCCTACTTCACTCATTTGAATCTTATTAAAAAAGCTAAGGCCAACCACTTTAGCAGCTGACCTCCTTCCTGCAGAGTATTTGCAGATAGCTGCATATAGCATAGCATTCCCCATCTCTATATTGATCAACAGATCCACTACTGAAGCTACCATTCCCCAAATCTGGAAAATATCTCACATTATACCTCTTCATAAAGGAGGCAGCTCCAATGATTTATCTAATTTCAGGTCCATAGCAATACTGTCACTGCTAGCCGAAATCAAGGAGAAGTGTGTCCAAAAACAACTTATGCACTACCTTGTCCATAACAAGCTGCTGGCCAACTCCCAACATGGCTTTAGGCCACCCCACAGTACCACATCAGCTCTCCTTTCTTTCTCCAATGTTATCAACCACAACCATAACAACAATAAGCTATCATCAGCACTCTTTCTAGATCTCTCAAAGGCTTTTGTTATAGTTAACCTCCAACAACTTATCAATACTATGAAGGCCCTCTCCTTTGACAATCATGCTGTCCACTGGTTTCAGTCTTACCTGCATGGAAGACAACAGGCAGTCCTCTGGCAGGACAAGCTGTCCACTCGCTTGCCTATCACTCTTGGAGTTCCCCAGGGCTCTATACTAGGACCCCTTCTCTTTTCCATATTTATCAATGATCTCCACACTGCTATCTCAGATGCTGCCTGCATCCAGTATGCAGACAACTCTACCATGATCTGCTCTGCCAACTCTGAGTCGCAACTACTCACACTAACTCAAAACACCGTTAGCTCCGTGGAAAAATGGCTATCTAACTAATGGCTGATCTTAAACCCTAATAAAACCAAGTTGCTCCTCTTCTCACCCACACGGAAGGCCCATCAACCCCTCTTTTCTATTACAGCTAATAATGGTACAATCATCTCCCCCGATATCCATACCAAACTCCTGGGTGTAACTATTAATAACAACCTTAAATTTGATACACATGTCAGTAAAACTATCCAAACTGTTAATAGTAAACTTGGCTCCCTCGACAAAGTTAAGTCTTTCCTCACCCCACCTGCTAGAACTGCCATTGCTCGGTCCCACTTACACTCCACCCTCCTCTATGCATCCCCTCTTTTTCTCCAACTTGAATAAAACTGATCTAAACAAACTAGCCTCTCGTTATAACCATATTGCCAGATTTGCCACATGTACTGCATATAGGACCCACCACTGTCATAATTTAAAACTTCTAGGCTGGCTTGAACTCCCAAACTGCATACAGTTAAATCAGCTCTTAATAGCACATAAAATCCTTAACCATCCAGAAAACACACCGGCTCTAAACAACATCATCAGCTCCTACAGCAATAACCGACCACTACGCTCATCCAACAGACTTCAGGTGCAAACAATTAAATCTAATAACCTAGCTGGTGACTCTCTGTTTGCCAACTCAGCTGGAAAATCATGGAACTCACTTCCAACAGAGCTCACTCTGGAATCCTCCCTACCTCTATTTAAAAAAAGTCTGAAAAACTTTGTTATAAAACACTGGATATGCCCCTGTCTTAAGCCTGATTAATGAACTAACACAAAAATTATGTCTATATCTGAACTGTTTTTAATGTTTAGCCACCTGGTCTAATGTTAACTGATCAATTGCAACGACCGTTAGGTTCACTGTTTGTAACTTATGTTAATGCATCTATTATGTCTTGTCTATGTTATTTTTTCTGTGGAGCCTTTCTCCCCGGACCTCCGCTGAAAATGGACATGTTATCCAGTCAGACTAACCCGGTTAACAAATGTAAAATAAATAAATAAATGAATAAATAAATAAATAAATAAATAAAGTAAAGAAGTCAGCCAATCTAGGTATATGACCAAAAATGTACAAATAACACAAAGAAGCATTGCTGTATTTGTACTCAGCACTCTTCTAGAAGGGAGCAAGTAAATCAGCTGCCTTTCCCTAAACCATTTATGTCATATGTGGCAACACAGAATGACCGGCCAATATGTTTCATCATGTATGTAAGCGAGGCTGCACTGTATCTGTGTGCTGTGTAAGATAAAAGTGTTCCAAGGAAAAACAAACACTTGGAAACTAACAAACACTGTTCTAATATGAAGACCTAAATAAGTAGTCATACTGTGATTTCTCGGGTTGCACAAGGATCTTTACCCCTACCACCCTTCTAATATGAAGACCTAAATATAGTGGATATAAAAAGTTTACACACCCCTGTTAAAATGCCAGTTTTTTGTGATATAAAAAATGAGATCACAATAAATAATTTAAAAACTTTTCCCACCTTTAATGTAACCTACAACCTTTACAATTCAATTAAAAAACAAACAAATCTGTTAGGGGAAACATAAAAAATAAAAAACGTACAATGCGCTGGTTGGATAAGTGTGCATACCCTTGAACTAACACTTTGTTGTGTGTGTGCACAACCTTAAACTAATACTTTGTTGAAGCACCTTTTGATTTAATTACAGCATTCAGTCTTCTAAGGTAGGAGTCTATCAGCATGGCACATCTTGACATGGCAATATTTGCCCACTCTTCCTTGCAAAAGTGCTCCAAATCTGTCAGATTGATAGGGCATCTCTTTGTGCACAGCCCTCTTCAGCTCACCCCACAGATTTTCTATTGGACTTAGGTCTGGGCTTTGGCTGGACCATTCTAAAACTTTAATTTTCTTCTGGTGAAGCCATTCTTTTGTTTATTTGGATGTATGCTTGGGGTCATTGTTGTGTTGAAAGGTGAAATTCCTCTTCCTCTTCAGCTTTTTAGCAGATGCCTGAAGGTTTTGGGCCAAAAGTGACTGGTATTTGGAACTGTTCATAATTCCCTCCACCTTGACTAAAGCCGCAGTTCCAACTGAAGAAAAGCAACCCCAAAGCATGATACTGTCACCACCATGCTTCCCCGTGGGGATGGTGCTTTTTTGGTGATGCAAAGTGCTGTTTTTGCACAAACGTACCATGTGAGAGTGTTCAATCTCGCCGTTTGTTCTTACACACGGGTTCGGAGCCGATCCTCGGCTCTGAGTCGGCCGCATAGCAAAGCTCTGCATCTTAGAGAAGCTCGAGACCAGGCTATATCCCACAATCCTCCCTGCTATTACTCAGATCTAGTTTGCCGCTGCAACAGGTCACGTCGATAAGAGAGCTCGGACCAGAGAAAACTTGTTATTGACAGATAAGATAGTTATTGTTTTGTTTAAAAGTTCTTATACTTATTGAGAATTTAGTTTCTGACCTTACTATAGTGTGTGTGTGTGTGTGTGTGTGTGTGTGTGTGTGTGTGTGTGTGTGTGTGTGTGTGTGTGTGTATAGTGTAGTTAGTTTTTTTATAGGTTTCCCTTTGGGGCTTACCTTTCTATAACCTATAGCTATATATATATATATATATATATATATATATATATATATATATATATATATTTTTTTTCCTCTTAATTATAGTTAGTGTTTAAATTTTCTCTTTTTTAACAGTAAAAGTGTTTTTGCTTATTATGTCTGAGAAAGCCAAGTCTGGTTTTAAAAGGTGTCAGTGTGGACAGAAAATGTCCATCACTGACAACCACACTTCCTGCATCTACTGTCTTGGCCCTCTCCACTTGCAAGAGGATTGCTCTATATGCCATTCCTTCAGTGGGAGGGTCATGACAGATAGACGCAGGAAACTTATAGACAGGGGACTTCTTAAGCCTGCTTTCCAGGAGGCTTTGGACAAGTCTGACCAGGCTTCGAAGTCCTCGAAGGGGTCGAAGAACTCAGAGCCCATGTCATTGGCTCCGAGTTCATCTTCTAAAGTTCGTTCGCCGGTTCCACAGACTTCGGGGCTGAGCGTCGAACGTTTATCTTTCACTGAGCCCCAGGTCTTGGAACCAGTGTCGGAGCTACCGCCACCTTCCATTCTTCGGTCGGTGCCATCTTCGGCCCCTTCGACCCGATCTTCCAGACCGTTATCCGATACTGATGTGGATCGTGTCGTGCAGAAACTTATGGAGAACACGGCCCTTTCCAAGTTGATTGCAGTTTCCTCCCAATTGGTGTCGAAACTAGAAGGCCTTCCCTTATCTCCAACAGGTCCTCCTTCGAGACCCATCCAGTCTTCGGAGCCAGAAGAGAATGAGCCGATGATAGTGGAGCCCTCGGTGCCGAAACCGTCCATTGCACGATCGACACCATTGACCTCGACTCCTTCGGAACCTATAGGTGAGTCGCGGAGTCGACGATCTCTCCTTGGTTCCGGGACCGAGAGTCGTACCGAACTTTCGGTGCCGACTCTCCCTCTCGGGGCCTCGGCACAGATTGGCTCGGCTCCGTCCCCGGGGTCGAGACCCATGGGCCCCGTGTCTGGGATTCTTCTATGTTCTTTGGAACTGTGGGGGTCCTCGACCCGAGGTTCAGGGGTTTTTGACCTTATGAGGAAGGTTTTGTCTACACAGACAACCACTTCATCGGAGGCGTCTTCTCCCTCCCCTAAGGAGCCGCTCTCTGTTTCTGTTCCCACGACACATCCAAAGCATGGAGCACCATTGACTCAGCCACCCCCAGAGGGTGCCCCCTGTTCCTCGGAGGCCTCACTGGAATCCCCCTCCGATGAGGTTCCGAGGAAAGGATTGTGCAAGAGGAGGCACTTAGATTCCCTGCAGGAATCTCTAACTTCTGACACTGACTTGGATGAGTCAGAGGGGTCCCCAAAATCCCCCTCCGAGGATGTCTCATTTGCGGACATCTTGGAGATTTTAAAACAGAGGGGTGATTGGCAGTCCCTAGCCCCCACTGAGGACGAGTCAGTGTTGCTGAAGGCTTTTGGTGCTCAACCTTCTACCTCCTGGGTTACTCCGCCCTTCGATGAATTAATGGATTTGATTGCTCGAAGGCGGGAGACACCGGACACAGTGGAACCGGTCCCTCGAAAACCAAGTAAATTTATTACCGCTCCCCAGGACAAGACTTATCTCACCAAAGGAGTCCTGGTTGACGCTATGGTGGTGGCTGCAGCCACTAAAAAGGAGATGTCTGAGTCTTCCTCTTCTGTTCATCCTCCTAATAAGGATTCTAGGACTATGGACAGATACAGGAAGCGTGTTTTTAGTTCAGCGACTTTTTCTATGCGTTCGCTAAACTATTTGACACATTTTACACGTCTACAGAGGGATCTCATCAAGGAGCTGGGAGATACCCCCAGGGTAACACAGATGCTGCTGTTTCAGATAAGGTAACAGCACAGCTTAACACCCTTACCTCCATAGTGAACTCGTCCATGAGGCTCATCTCGTATGCGGCTGAAGGGTCAAGTAGAGCCGCAGCTTCAGCGATTGCTCTACGAAGACAATCCTGGATGCGGCTGTGCTCATTTGTGGAAGCCTTCAAGTCTTCCTTCGCCAATGCCCCCTTTGATGGTGCCACTGTTTTTGGGCCCAAAGTGAAAGAGACATTAACTCGGTGTGAGCAAGAAGGAAAGACTCTGTCTGCTGTCGGAGTCCGTTTTTCCGTTCCATCTAGACCGCACCCCAAAGGGCAATGAGGCGGAAAAATGTGGTTCTGTAAACCTCAGGGATCTTTCCAGGCCACACAGAGTGACCCCCCCAGAGGCAGGGGGGGGGCAGACATGGAAGATGTCGCCCCGGCGGCAGAGGGGGTCCGCAGAACCAAGGCGACAGGGATCCTATCCCTGGTAAGCCTTTCCAGCACTCCTGAATGGGGGCCCGACTGTCCTGCTCTGAAGGCAGTCGGGGGTCGCTTGGCTTTATACCCACAGGCCTGGCTAACTCTCACCTCAGACTCCTGGGTAAAAAGCATTGTAACCAGAGGATACAAAATCCCCTTTATGTCAACTCCACCCCAACAAAGAAGGTTTCCAGATGTGCCACCCCATCTGCGAGGCCCAGCAGCAATAGAAATTTCAAAGCTGCACAAAAAAAAGAGTCATTCAGCCAGTCCCGGCAGACCAAAAAGGATCCGGAACTTACTCAAGGTTCTTTTTAGTTCCAAAAAAGACAGGGGACTGGAGACCCATTTTGGATCTCAGCAATCTCAATACCTTCGTGAAGAAGAAAAAGTTTGATGGTCACGCTTCAATCGATCCTTCCATTTTTGCAGAAGGACGACTGGATGTGCTCGATAGATCTCAAGGATGCGTACTACCACATCAAGATGGCCAGACCGTCCAGAGATCACCTGCTCTTCCGGCTGGGAGCCAGTCATTTTCAATTTCGAGCCCTGCCCTTTGGGCTCACCTCAGCTCCCAGGGTATTCACCAAATAAATGGCAGTGGTAGCGTCTCACTTGAGATGTCTAGGATTCTGGGTGTTTCCCTATCTGGACGACTGGCTCCTCACCGCCACCACCGAGCGTCGCCTCATGCAAGCCAGAGACTATACAGTCAATCTTTGTTCCCACCTAGGGATTTCCATAAACTTCGAAAAATCTGCCTTACTGCCCTCACAGCATATTTCATTCATCGGAGCAGACCTAGATACGCGCTTAACACTGGTAAACTCCCTCAAGTAAGGGCTTCATCCCTCAAGGAACAGGTTCTTCTTCTACTGTAATGCAGGAAAGCTCTGGCCAAATTGGTGTTGAAGGTTTAGGGACTCATGGCAGCGTCCCTGATTGCAGTTCCTATGGGGAGATTGCACATGAGGCTCCTCCAATGGCTGCTGTTCACGCAGTGGTCATTCCAGCAGTTACCCCTAACGCACGAGATTCTGATAACAGATTCTTGCAAGCAAGACCTCTCATGGTGGGTGTTCAGTCAGGATCTCACTATGGGTCGTCCATTTGTTCTACCGAATCCGACGGCCACGATAACCATGGACGCTTCTCTGATAGGGTGGGGGGACTTTTTCAGGGAAGAACAGTCCAAGGGGAATGGTCCAACATGGAGTACAACCTGCACATAAATGTTCTGGAAATGAGGGCGGTGTTCTTGGTGTTGCAACACTTTCAAACCCTCCTACCTCTAGGAACAGTAGCAGTTCAGACAGTCTGTAGTCTGGTACATAAACAAACAAGGGGGAACCAGATCTTACCCATTATGCAGAAAGGCCATGAGAATTTGGCAATGGGAAGAGTCCACGGGTCGCTTTCTGATAGCAACGCACATCCCGGGGTCATCCAACGCCATTGCGGACAGGTTGACCAGAGCCATCCTGTTACCTCACGAGTGGTCCCTCAAATTACAGGTGGTGGAAAGAATTTTCCATAAATGGGGCCAGCCTTGCTGCGATCTATTCGCCTCCCCGATGAATACCAAATGCAGAAGCTATTTTGCCCTTCTACCCCCTCCAGGGGATGTCCCCAGGGACGCACTGATACACGATTGGCCCCCGGGTCTCCTATATGCATTTCCACCCACCCCCTTGATTCCCAAATTTCTTCAGAAAGCCATGAACCTGGAAAGGACAATTATACTCATAGCCCCATTCTGGCCTCGACAGATATGGTTCCCCTTTCTTTGAGCCCATCAAACAGAGGAACCATGGATCCTGGACCCAGTGAGTTCCTCACCCGTCTCTTCTATCCCTCAAACTAGCAGCTTGGCTGCTCCACTTCCCCGCCTAGCCAGGTCTGATATACTTTCTCCGGCAGTTCAACGCATTTTGGTTGCCTCTCATAAGGCTTCCACTACAAAACTCTACAGGAGTAAATGGAAACGCTTTGTGTACTGGGCATCTAGCCATCACTTGGACCCCCTGGTTGCTCCTTTACACAAAGTTCTAGAATTTCTATCCATCCTTTTCCACGAAGGAGCCTCTACTTCCACACTAAGAGTACAGTTGGCGGCCATATCCAACTTCCATGTTGGTGAGGACGGTTCTTCTATTATGTCCCACAGGCTTTGTAAGGCTTTTATGAAAGGTTCCTTCCATCTTCGACCGCCCGTCAGAGACCCTTTATTCCCATGGAATTTAAATTTGTTATTGTCGCAACTAATGTTGCCACCCTTCGAACCAGCCTCTTCTTGCCTCCTGAAGTTTTTGTCATGGAAGACTCTTTTTCTTGTAGCGGTTACTTCAGCTCGGAGAGTGTCAGAGTTGCAAGCACTATCAGTTAAACCACCTTACTTAATTTTCCACCCAGATAGAGTTTCCTTACGAACAAACC
The DNA here is from genome assembly GCF_019279795.1 of Protopterus annectens. Classification (NCBI taxonomy): domain Eukaryota; kingdom Metazoa; phylum Chordata; order Ceratodontiformes; family Protopteridae; genus Protopterus; species Protopterus annectens. The sequence goes on from NC_056728.1 coordinate 1,461,523,634, forward strand.
CGTCTTTCCTTCCTAAGGTATGTTCTGTCATAAATATTAATCAGTCCATTGAACTCCCTACTTTCTTCAAAAATCATACCAGCAAGTTGGAATATATGCTGCACAAGTTAGATGTCCACAGACAGCTAAGATTTTATTTGGACAGGACTAAGGATTACAGAAAAACAGATCAACTTTTTGTTGCATTTGCAGACAATAAAAAGGGCATGGCAGTTACAAAACATATGCTTTCTAAATGGCTTACTGATTGTATAGCTTTTGTGTATTCTAAGTCGAATCAGGCCTTGCCCACCAAACCTAAGGACCATTCTACTAGATCCATTTCCACTTCCTTGGCTCATGCAGCTCACCTGCCTTTGGACACGATTTGTGCAGCAGCCACGTGGTCTAAACCACATACTTTCATCGCTCATTATAGAGTTAACAAAGCCTCCAAAGACAGGACATCTTTTGGTTCCACTGTGCTCAGGAACGTTCTTCCATGAGTCACTCAGGGTGATGGAGCTAGGGACGCTACCCGTGTGTAAGAACAAATGGCGAGATTGAACACTCTCACATAAAGAAGTTATGTTCTTACCATAACGTTCCATGTGTAGTGTTCATCTCGCCTTTGTTCTTACATTCCCCCCCTTCCCTCCCTCACGTGTTTGGAAGAACGAGTAGGACTAGAGTCTGGTCCACATATCTTTACCTCTTCCAGGTATATTGCCTCTTACCTCATGGGGTATATTTCGTTACCCTTTAGTTAATTTATCAGTGAGATAGTGTCCCTGAATTTTTGTGGCGGTATGTAGCCTTAACACCTCAGGGTTATTGTTGGTCTGGTTTGCTTGCAAACTAGATCTGAGTAATGGCAGGGAGGATTGTGGGATATAGCCTGGTCTCGAGCTTCTCTAAGATGCAGAGCTTTGCTATGCGGCTGACTCGGAGCCGAGGATCGGCTCCGAACCCGTGTGTAAGAACAAAGGCGAGATGAACACTCCACATGGAACATTATGGTAAGAACATAACTTCTTTTTTTGGAATTGTGGCCAAAAAGTTCAAGCTTCATCTCATCAGACCATAACACATTTTCCTACATCCTTTTGGGAGACTTGATGTATTGTTTAGCATATTTTATCCATGCATGGATGTTTTTCTGTGTAGGAAACGGCTTCCTTCTTACAACCCTATCCCGTATTGCAGACATACGGAAAATACGGGAGATTGTTGTCACATGTAGTACACAACCAGTACTTGCCAGAAATTCCTACACCTCCTTCAGTGTTGCTGTAGGTCTCTTGGCAGCCTCCCTGACCAGTTTTTGTCTTGTCTTTTCATCAATTTTGGAGGGACATTCAGTTCTTTGCAGTGTCACTGTTGTCCCATATTTTGTGTACTTTTTGATGACTGTCTTCATTGTGTTTCATGGTACATCCAATGTTGTGGAAATTTTTTTTTGTACCCTTCTCCTGACTGATACCTTTCAATAATGAGATCCCTTTGACACTTTGTAAGCTCTCAGTGAACCATGGCTTTTGCTGTAGCAAGCAAGTGGGAAAATCCTTCTAGGACAGCTGAACTTTATTTGGGGTTAATCAGAGTCTCTTTAATTGATAGGTGGTACCCAAGAAGACTGAATGCTGTAATTAAATCAAAAGGTGCTTTAACAAAGGGCTCCCTATTATGATGTTGCAGATGCAGGTTGTCGAATGCATCATTGTCAAACTGAAAAGCACAAAAAGGCAAAATAGCGAAGCGGCTTTTCAGTGAACTCCTTCCATGGGAAAGAAAAATTGTGCTACGGGATTACCAATAAGTGCTCAGTCACCTCTTAATACAGAAAAATGGATCCATCAATTAGAAACAGCTTCACCTTCAATATAAACAGCTCCACACTGTCACAAAAACATTTCCACAAGCTCCAAGTTAAAAAGATACTTTATTGCCAGAAATGTCCAAGGCCAACGCCCCTACGTAAAATCGGTTAAGCACTTTCACCCATGTAATATGGGCTTCATCATATTACATGGGTGAAAGCGCTTAACCGATTTTACGTAGGGGCGTTGAACTTGGACATTTCTGGCAATAAAGTATCTTTTTAACTTTGAGCTTGTGGAAATGTTTTTGTGACGGTGTGGAGCTGTTTGTATTGAAGGTGAAGCTGTTTCTAATTGACGGATCCATTTTTCCATATTAAGAGGTGACTGAACACTTATTGGTAATACCGTAGCACAATTTTTCTAGTGGCAGCATTTGTGTTTTATTCCCTGGGAATAAATTCGCTTGGCCGCTTTCGCTACTTTGCCATTTTCGGCACTGTAGTGTGATCTTGGAGTTGGTATATTTAAGTAGGGGGGATGTTATGTAATGTTTTACAGTTTTTTTTTCCAGAACAGTGATTTTTTTTTTCCCTTGGAAAAAAAATCGCTGTTCTAAGGTTTAGACGTTGTAAGCTTTCGCTTACATGGGGTCGATTATGTGTCGTTCGCTATTCCGAGCGTTTAATATCATAATATAGACCCTCAACAAAGTATTAGTTTAAGAGTGTGCACACACAACAAAGTATTAGTTTAAGGGTTTGCACACTTATGCAACCAACGTACTGTACGTTTTTTATTTTTTATATTTTTTCCCCTAACAGATTTGTTTGTTTTTCACTTTAATTGTATAGGTTAAAGGTCACATTAAAGGTCAGAAAAGTTTTGAAATGATTTATTGTGGTCTCATAGTTTATATATATAAAAAAACCTGGCATTTTAACAGGGTTGTATAAACTTTTTATATCCACTGTAAGTAAAGCCACACCATGACTCCTTTTGTTGTCTATGCATCTTTATCCCTAATGTCTCAACGAAAGATTACCTTACATTTCTCTTCAAAAAGAAGAAAACAAACAAAAAAAACAACCTTAAACTAACAGTACCAAGTCATAGATGATGAAATTCATGTAAATAAGCAATGTAGGATATTGGATGCATCCTAAACTAGTTCAGTCAAAGAAAACACTAAACAAGAAATTCCTAGATCGTAACTCAAACATAAAATCTTAAGCATCAATAAAACCAAAGCTCCAATAAAACAAATTCACCAAGTACAGCATAGTATCCAGCTCTAATGCCCCTATTTTAAGAGCTATATACCGACATGGGTTTATATTACATTATCAAAGTTTCAAAACTTCGAATCTGATATGGTCGACACCATATAATCGAAGTCTTAAAACATCGAAAATTTAATAAAACACAACAACCTACAAAAACAAACCATTTAAATGCTCCAAGCCCCCCTGCACCCCCCTACTTGAATATACCAACTCCGAGATCACACTACAGTGCAGAAAAGGGAAATCTTCCCTTTCTGCACTGTACAGAGATCTCCGTTAAAAGATTAGAAGTTTCAGGACTTTGATCATATGGTCTTGACCATATCAGATTCGAAGTTTTAAAACTTCAATCTTCTGATATAGACCTGCTGACACTACGACTCATCTTTTTGTCTTCACAGATAGTTGCAACATGTGCAAGCCACTGGCTTGATTGTGGCCTCTCACAGAGTGAGCCAGTATTTTTTATGAATGGTTTCAAGGATTGTAGTCTAAAGAACAGTCTGCAGTTACCATTCTTGAATTATAAATGCAGTGGAATCACACAAAGAAATAAAATGTTCAACAATGAAAGCTGAGCACTGCATCAACATTAGCCTTCACCAGATGACTGCTTACAGTTCTGCAAGACAAAAATTACTTTAATGATGTGGATTGCTTCTTATTCTTATTATAACTGTTATCTGTCCTTCTACCCTCAAACAATTATGTTAGAATTGTGAACTCCTCAGCTTGATCTTCAGTTACAGCTCATGCCACTTTCCTGTTTGATTCACTACCTTTTACATTAATTCATGTTGTGTTCTACCTCCAACTGGCCCATAGACGAGAAGCAGGCATATTGCACTATGCTTTGAGAATATGCAATGATTGCCTCAGAATGTAAAAGGTCTGCTGTTTGCTGAAAGGTAAAAAAAGCTTTTAGTGAAATAGATGCAGCAATTTGGAATCAGTGTCCGTAATTAATTAGGAATGATCAACATGCTCACTTTTTAAAATTAAACTGCTTAATTCACAATGATTTACCAACTGCTTGAAAATGAGTGTTATGGAAAAAATGGCCAATTACATTTTTTAATGTTATCTGCATAGTACTGACATGTAATTTATCTGTGTGTAATATTTTGAGCTGTTGATTCTTTGAGCTCTCTTTTAGTCTGTTTCTGCATTTCATTTTTCTGAGTAATGATAGTAGTGCATTTGGAGTAGTGATAGTGGTTTAGTTACTAATTGCCTGGGTTTTCAAGGGTTACATTTGTAAACCTAATGTCCTGTATAACCAATGGTCCAAAACGTATCATGGCTGTTTTTTTTATTCATTTTGATATAATGATCACATCCACAAGGACTCTCTGATTTTTAATTTTTACCATGTTGAAAATTTAACAGTATTAATATTGAGCTTAATAGGAAAACATTTTATAGATACATAAATGTGGTAGGTGTAAAAACATACAATGTGATATATGAGTGTAGATTCTAAAATTAAATCTCAGACACAATTATGGATATATTTACAAAATCCTATGCAAAGCAGTTTGGCTGCACAAATGGGTAATACATTGTCCTAGTGACATCCAAGTAACCTTAGATACTACATTGTCCTAGTAACATCCAAGTAACCTTAGATACCGAAATCAAAATAGATTATACTGAAAAAGTACAATGCAAACTGGATCCAAACAAAGCAAAGGGAGGAGATGGAATTAATAATAATGACCTGAGAAGACTTCAGCATGAGTTAACAGTACCATTATATCTGTTATTTACTAGGTAGTATAAATATGAGGAAATTCCTCAAAATTGGAGACATGCACTTATTAAATCTGTAATTAAGGGAAAGGGAAGTAGGACAAATCCCGAGTCATATAGACTCATAAGTTTACTTTCATGTTGTAGAAAATAATGGAGAAAGTTATACTGGATAAATTATTGTCAGAATTGGAAAGGTTGGGACTTGAAACCATATATCTGCATGAATATGTTGAAAATTGATCTATTACCACCTGTAACATAATGTTCTATAAAAATATACTAAGAACTATAAGTTAAACATTCTGCCATGATGTAATTTATATAGATTTAGCTTCAGCATTTGATAAGGTCACACACAAAACACTGATACATAAATTAGAATAACTAGGTACTGATGTACTGCTGATAAGATGGATAGTTGCATGGCTTACAAATAGTACATGGCAAGTATCATACAGAAACTGGACAGGTGAAATTCGAGATTACTGTCAGGGTGTCCCATAGGACTCTGTCATAGGCCTATATTTGTTTAGATTGTGCCCTTCAGATCTATCTTTTTCTTCTGAGGTGTGCTACAGTCTGTATGCAGAAGACTTGAAAATGGGTAAACTGATTACATGTGTTACAGACAGATGCACACAAAAACAACTAAATCAGGGAATGCCACCCAGTCAGAAAACAACATCAACAGCAAACCAAATGTGGCGAAAGAATGACTGTCAAAGCAGGATAAAAGTCCAACAACCAGATTCAATAAAGCCTACATGATCAATTTCCACTGCCACAATGCGCACATGGTAGCAGAGTGTTTTGGATTCAGTAAGTGGCTCTACACGGTGTGTAGAGCTGCGCACAGCCATGCAAACAAGGTAAACACTATGGCATGCAAATTACAGTATAGGCAGCTGAATTGTATGCTAATCAACAGATCCAAAATGAAGGCGCTATTCCCTGTGAATTCCAAAACCTATTGGAATACAGCCATGAAAGGAGTCGACACAGAAACAATGTTAGGGGCTGCTGTTGCTTTAATTCATGTGTATGTGCAATAAGCTGAAGTCTATGCTGCTGCTGCTAATAGATGAAGGCCAAGAAGGAGAAGAGTTTTCAGACCCCGGGTAACAAATTCCACTCTACATGATGTGGCAATTGTATAGCACTACAGGGTGGATAGAGACACATTACAGGAACTCTGCAACCTCTGTTGTTCTTAACTCAGAGCCAGGGTAAACTAAGGGGAACCCACCCCAGTGGAGAGAAAGGTATCTGTAACACTTAGAATCTTGGCTACAAGTACATTTCAGAGACCAACAGGGGACATGCGGGGGGTGGGGGGTGTCACAGGCATCAGCATCCAGGATCCTCCAGCAATTTTTGAATGCTATGCTCCAACATGCTAGTGAGTACATATTTTCACAGTACTCCTGAGGATAGGGCCAGAAACATGCAGGAGTTCTACCATGTAGCACACTAGCCTGAAGTACTGGGTACCATAGATTTTACACATGTAGAAATTAAGGCACCACCCAGCGAACAGGGAAGGCTCTACATAAATACAAAGGGCTTCCACTCTATTAACTGCCAAGTTGTGTCTAATGCCAAGGGAATCATCTTTAATCTGTGTGCTGGCAACCCAGGCAGTTACCATGACTCACATATCTGACAAACCTCCCAACTGTATCAGATGTTCACTAGGTGGGCTATCCCACAGGATCATTTACTGGGAGATACAGGTTATAAACTTGAACCATGGCTAATGACATCTATCAGAAATGCACACGCACCTGCTGAAGAATGCCATTATAAGTCACACACTCAAAACAGGAAATATCATAGAGCTTGTGTTTGGGCTGCTGAAGTCGCAGTTCCAGTGCCTAGATACATCTGGGGGAGCCCTAAAATACAATAACATGGACATGGATGGAAATATTCACTGTATTTGCCATGTTACACAACATCATCCTAAGAAAACAGCTTCAGCAGCATCAACAAGTTGAAGGAGCACACATCCCACCACCAAAGCCAAGGTCACCATAGCCACGTGTAGGTGAAGAGTCAGAGGGAGATGCAGTAGCTGCTGTGGGTGTAGGCAGACATAGGTATGCTCAGTATGCCCTTGCATTGGTTAAAAGACAACGCATAGCACACTCACTCACCACCTAAGGTTCTAGAATAGTAACATTGATGCCAGGCAACTGTCACAACCTTTACCTCCCTATGTATTAGCTGTGTACTGCTTGCATCAGACAGAGTCAGCCCTGAACTAAAATTGTTGCAACTGCTGGATTTACAAGGTAAGTGTTGAACCTGGAGTGTATTGTGTAATAATATGAATGACTGGCATATCCTTGCATATAATTACTTGGTAGTGTAAGCAAGTAAACGGTGGGAGATTTGTACAGAAATGACCTTAACATGTGAGAGCAGAGACTTATTTGACTTATATGTGTCCATTATTAAGTAGTAGGCATCAGGCGTCAAAGATTCACATAGTCATACCTCTCAAAAGTAGTGATGGTCACTGCATGCCCTCAGTTTAGCACTATAGATTTGTACTGGAAAATCATTAACGAGAAAAGTTAGAAAGTAGTGATACACATTGCAGATTCAGACTTCACAACCCTCACAAGATCATTAACAATAAAGATGGAAAAAATGTTGTTGCTATCAACTGTGTGACATTCTAAGCCCAATATCAGTCAATGGTACAATTACCAGTTCAACATCACAAATGCAAATATACTAAGCACTAAATCAGCTATGCACCCTGAGCATCAAACACAAAGCTTATGTATCCCTGAATCCAAAAAGATACAAAACAGGGATATGGCACAGTTATCATCACTTGCACAGGGTGTTGTGTGTGTTTGGGGGGGGGGGCAGGAAGCCTGGGCTGACACAAAAGGTTGGTGAGTGTGTGTGTGTGTGTGTGTGTGTAAGGAAGAGAAATAGGCAAACATTCGGATAAAGCAACAAATGGGCAGTGATACAAAATGAGTTTTAAGCTGCATGGCTGAATCATATAACTGTTGTGTGTGTCTGTGTGCGTCCTCCAGTTGAAATTGGTGAGTGAGTGTCTGCATGAAAACAGCCAAGCTCTGTGCTAGCTCTACACCTTGGTATGTTGGACAGGTCTGAGCCATGCATGGTAGAGGTGGCAGTTCATTGTTGTTGTCCCTGACCACAAGAACCGGCTCTGCCAGGAGTTGCATACCCACAATCAGATGCACTGCTGCTACCTGAATGTGATTGAAGTCTTCTGGATGAGCTCCCCTCACAAGGGCACCCAGGACCACAACCCCATGGCCTGCTATGTCTGGGTGTGATCAGCTCACCCACTGATGGAGCAGTGGAAGTACTGCCACTATGGAAGCGTGATCTGGCATGGCCATATGGGCTAATAGCAGATGATGTGGCTGACCTATCCCCATGAGGATGCCTTCCCACTCCCAGCAGATGTTCCTTCACAGAAATAGCTCATTCCAATGTATCATTCATCCAATCCATTGAATCAACAACACGGTGGAGGGAGTCATGCATGTCAACCTGTGGCACATCTATAACCCTAAGCATGTCTTTGAAGCACCTATGGGAACTTGCCTGTACCTCCATGATGGCCCTAAACATATGTTGAGCAGCACGGGAAGAGACACCTAGATCAGGTGGAGGTTGGACAACAGGCCTCCTCCGAGTACCCCTAACAACCCTCCTAAGTGGCACCTCACCCACACTTTGGCAATGACCAGTGTCAACAGGCACTGAAGCCACAGTAACCACACTTCCCTGATCAGTTGTCTCGCCCTCCACCTGTCCAATATCTGAGGGCTCACTGAAATGAGTAGGTATAGGCCTGTTGGCTGTGTCCAGTGGAATTTGAAGGGATGGCTGTATGGCAACCTCAGTGTCAGATTCAACCTCTGCCTCCCTCCCCACTGTACTTCTGTTTGGCCACCATTATTATCAGAGTCTGCTGATACTCTGACATCAGGTGGTAGAAGTCCCACATTTCCACTGTCAGGATCACCTGTGATAATAAGCAACAAACACAGGAACAATTAATACCTACAGTACTATAGTCCAATATATGCTAACAAAATAACAGTGGTGCCACTGTCAGACAGTACAGCAATACACACAACAGTCCTGACATCAACAGTACACACTAAAATATTTCTTTGAATTGCTCATCAGTGCTGACATAAAATGTTTGGCTTGGTTTACTATCATTATGTTAAAGTGGATTTGGATGAATCCACTTCAGTGAAAGGCAGGGGGTCGAATGGTGGCAACGTCGAACCCGACATTACTGAAGTACAAATCTCGCCCCTATCTCGACCCATGTTAAAGCCCGTTCCGTGGTAGCATTTGAGAAGTAATTTGGCAATGTTGGGAAATGGCAATGTTAACTTTTCCAGATGTGGGTCGATGTAAGCAGAGTTTGACTGAGTCCAGTACGACATTATGATAGTAAACCTTTTGGCTTATCATGTGCAGATGATAGTGTGTTTTGTATGCCAGATGGTCCTGGAAGAAGTTAAGAAAAAGGTAAGGACATCATCATTATAATTTAAGAGTGACACAGGGGGGTAACACTTTTGCCCCTTTATATGTCCACTAACTATACTTTCAACAAGAATTTGGATGACAGGTCCAACCTAAGCCCATGTGTAATCAATCAGAATGTGTCGTTAACTAGCAGATGTTAAGTTGTCAATCTCGCCTTCATTCTTGCTTGATGGGTTCGGAGCCGATCCTCGGCTCCGACTCGGCACTTTGCTAAGCTCAAGAGTCACTTTTACCAGCTCGAGGCAGCCCCATATCCCATGATGCAAGGCAGTAAGTACCCAGATCTCGTTTGCCGCTTCGCTGATGAGGTCCTCCTTTTGCCAGCTCCTGGTAAGTGTTAGTTTTTAACTACTTTTTGCCCCTAAAATTTAATATTTTTCACTTTTCTTTAGAATACCTTCTTTTTTACTTAATTGTAAGCCCTTTTCTGACTAAAATTATATTTCCTTCCCCTTCTTTTAGTCAGGCCTTCATTCCCTCCCATCCCCCCCCCCCCCGTCAGGATGTGTGTGTGTGAGAGGTTAGTTACTATATATTAGATAACTTTAGTTGTCTGTTTGGGACTGTGTTGTTGTGTACTGTTTGTGTACAACTATGTCCAAAGAAAGGGTCTCAGGCTTTAAGAAGTGTGACTCGTGCTGTCAGAAGATGTCTCTGACAGATGCTCACACTTCTTGTTTATATTGCCTGGGACCTCTCCACCTGCAGGACTCCTGTGCAATTTGTCATTCCTTTAGCCAGAGAGTCCTACAGGAGAGGAGAAATAAGTTGATTTTAAGGGGTCTCCTTAAACCAGAGGGCTCTCCGGCCAAATCGGCTCCGAGCAAGACTTCTAAGTCTTCTAAGGCCCAGCCTTCTGTATCTAAGCCGGTGGCCTCGGCTCCGACTCCAGAGTCGAGATCGGCTCCGGCTGGAGCCGATCCTGTCTTGCAAAAATCTTCGGCACCGATGGCTATCGGTGCCGATACTGTTATGGTCACATCGGTGTCGGCTCCGACCACCATGTGGCTCAGGCTTCAGTGTCGGCGCCAACCGGCTCCGACACCGTTACTGTTATGTCTGTATCGGCTCTGGCTGGAGCCGATGCATTGAGACTTTCATTCGGAGCCGAAAAGTCCTCGGCTCCGTCTGGATCTGTGGTTTCTTCGGCTCCGATGGTTCCTTTGAGGAAGAGGTCCAGGTCCCCTTCCTTGGAGCCGATACTCTCGGCTCCGGCCTCACCTCTCCTCTCGGAGCGGAGCCATCGGAGCCGATCATCTAGGTCATCCAGGCTTTCAGACCATGATTTAGAGAGGGTGGTAAGTAGATTATTGAAATCACAGGCACTGGCCCAGATGCTGCATAGTCCGTCTCAACAGACGACTATTAGTCCACACCCTCTTCAAGTTCCTCCTTCGACTCTACCTCAGAGTTTGGAGCTGGAGTCTTCGGGGATAGTTACTGCTATGGCTGAGGGGCGGATACCCCCCCCTTCTGCACCCTCGGCATCTACTCTTATCTCCTCTTCGAGAACTTCCTTGGAGGGATTCGGTGGTCGGGCTTCCCTGGTCTCCTCCGAAGGGGTGAGTGGCATCGGACCCTTGTCTGACCCTGCTCTTTCCCTTGGAGCCTCGGCCTTGGTGAGCTCGGCTCCGACATCTGCCTCGGAGCCTTCCCTTTTAGTGGGCCCTGGAGTCCCGGTTTCTTCAGAACGGGTTCTCTTGGACCTCCCTGGGAGGGGGGCCTTCGAGGTGATGAAGAGTGTGCTGGCCACTGGGCTCAGCCAGCAGTCCATTCCCTTAGCTCCTCCCTCTACAGTGCCTGTCGATATCTCTTCCATCTCTCTTGCTCCCGGACCCAGAGATCCACCGCCTCAGGTTTCCCCACTGGGAATAACCCCCTCTTCCGAGGATTCTCCTGATCAGTCAGGAGATCCTCCGCGCAAGAGGACTTGTAAGAGGAAACACCTAGACTCCCCTGAGTCTATCACTTCAGATACCGACTTAGATGAGTTGGAGGGATCCCCAAGATCCCCCTCTGAGGATGTCTCCTTTTCAGACATCCTAGAACTCCTAAAACAGAGGGGAAACTGGCCCTCCACAAATCCCTCTGAGGATGAGTCGGTATACCTAGAGGCGTTTGGATCTCGGCCCTCCACCTCCTGGGTGTCTCCACCTTTCGACACCCTTATGGAGGTTATTGCTCGAAAGGCTTGGGCTGCTCCTGACTCTGTAGAGCCAGTTCCTAGGAGGCCATCTAAATTTATTACTGCCCCTTCGGAAAAGCAATTCCTTACGAAAGGTGTCCCTGTTGATGCCATGGTGGTGGCGGCTGCCACTAAGAAGGAACTTGCAGATCCTTCCGTACCAGTCCATCCTCCTAATAAGGATTCTAGGACCATGGATAGGTATGGTAAGCGGATGTTCTCTCAGCGACCTTTGCTATGCGCTTGCTGAACTACTTATGTCACTTCACCAGACTCCAAAGGGACATCCTTAAGGAACTAGGTGAAGTAGTACAGGATCCTACTGCTGCAGGGGCTAAAGAGAAAATTGCTTCTCAGCTAGGAATCCTTAATTCTATAGCTAACTCCTCCATGCGACTGATATCATATGCAGCAGATGGAGCGAGTAGAGCCGCAGGTACAGGGGTGGCTCTTAGACGTCAATCCTGGATGCGGCTCTGTAATTTTGCAGATCCCTTTAAGGCGTCCTTCACAAACTCTCCCTTTGATGGGTCAGCTTTGTTTGGCCCTCAAGTGAAGGATACATTGACCAGGTGTGAACAGGACGGCAAGACTCTTTCTGCCGTAGGGGTCCGTTTTTCCACCCCTTCTAGACCTTACCCCAAAGGACAGAAGGGTGGAAAGATGTGGTTCCGCAAATCCCAAGGAGTCACGCCAGATACACGTGGTCAGTTTACCCCTAGAGGCAGAGGGGGTAATAATAACAGACGCCGCTCTAGAGGCAGAGGGGGTCCACAGAACCAGGGAAGCAGAGAGCCTCTCTCTGACCAGCCCTTCCAGCATCCCTAAGATGTTGCCCGACTGTCCATCCTTGGAGGCAGTCGGGGGAAGACTATCGCTGTACCCAGAAGCCTGGCGTTCCCTCACTCAAGACAGATGGGTAAAGTCGATTATATCCGAGGGTTACAAAATTCCTTTTGAGGAAAGTCCCTTCTCTCACACAAATTCCCTTCCAGATGTACCACCCGATCTAAGGGAAGTTGCAGAGTTAGAAGTATTAAAGCTTCTACAAAAAAGAGCCATTCAGCCAGTTACAACAGACCATTCAGAGCCCGGAATCTACTCAAGATTCTTTTTGGTCCCCAAAAAGACGGGAGACTGGAGACCAATATTGGATCTCAGCAGACTCAAGTCTGTGAGAAAGACAAGATTTCGAATGGTCACACTTCAGTCAATTTTGCCCTTCCTAGAGAAGGACAACTGGATGTGCTCAATAGATCTTCAGGACGCGTACTATCACATAAAAATTCACAGACGCTCCAGAAGGTTTCTCCGCTTTCGGCTGGGGTCCGGTCATTTTAAATTCAGAGCCCTGCCCTTTGGTCTCACTACAGCCCCCAGAGTGTTCACCAAATGTATGGCAGTGGTCACGGCTCACCTGAGACGTCAAGGATTCCAGGTGTTTCCGTATCTCGACGACTGGCTCCTTTCAGCCACCACCAGGCATCAACTTCTTCAAGCCAGGGATTACATAAATCTCTACACTCAATTGGGAATTTCAATCAACTACGAAAAATCCTCCTTATTGCCCTGCCAGTCTATTACCTTCATAGGCGCAAACTTAAACACTGTTCGGATGTCAGCAACCCTCACAGACCAAAGAATCTCAGATATACAAAGTCACGTGAGGATCATCCTTGCCAGCAAAAAGGTGCAAGCCAGAATGGTTCTGAAGGTGTTGGGCCTCATGGCTGCGGCCATTACCCTTCTTCCGCTGGCCCGCTTCTACATGCGTCTGCTTCAGTGGATGTTGTTCACTCAGTGGTCGTACCAACAACTTCCAATGCGTCACCAAATCCTGGTGACACAAATTTGCAAGAATCATCTTTCATGGTGGATTACTTCTCCCCAGATTCACCAAGGCAGACCCTTTGTATCCCCGGCCCCGGTTGCCACTGTCACTACGGACGCCTCCCTGATCGGGTGGGGGGGGGTCATTATCAGGGCAGGATGGTTCATGGGACGTGGCAACCGTTCGAATACCACCTGCACATAAATGTCCTAGAGATGAGAGCAATGCTTTTAATGTTGCAAGCCCTCAACGACTTTCTTCCCTTGGGAACAATTGCAGTTCACACGGACAACATGTCTGTAGTATGGTATATCAACAAACAGGGCGGAACCAAGTCCTACCCCTTGTGTCGAGAAGCTCTCAGACTTTGGCAATGGGCGATCTCCTCTCATCGGTTTCTGGTAGCAATGCATATCCCTGGGAAAACCAACATTCTAGCGGACAGATTGAGCAGAGCTATTCTCATGCCTCACGAGTGGTCTCTCAAACAATCTATAGTGGAGGAGATTTTTCTAGAATGGGGCCGCCCATGTTGCGATCTTTTTGCTACTCCCCAAAACAGCAAATGCCCAGACTTCTTTTCTCTCTTCCCACTGCCAGGCCATCCCCCCAGAGACGCTCTAACCCAGGATTGGCCCCAGGGACTTCTTTATGCCTTTCCTCCCTTTCCACTGATTCCACAAGTTCTCCAGAAAGCCACCATTTTGAGAGCCAAAATGATTCTCATTGCTCTCTATTGGCCTCGACAAATTTGGTTTCTGTTCCTCCATCGTCACCTTTTGGTGCAGCCGTGGCATCTGGACCCAGTACCAGACCTTCTGATTCACCAATTGGGTCAGCTGCACCGGTCTATCCCTTCTCTCAACCTCACAGCATGGTTGCTCCACTTCCTTCCTTAGCCAGGCTTCCTATGATCTCTAATTCTGTTAGGGATATCATAGTGGCTTCCCTAAAATCCTCTACTAGAAGGATTTATACCAGCAAATGGAAACGCTTTTCTTGTTGGGCAAAAGCTAAAAATATTGATCCTTTTACTGTTCCACTTCAAGCAGTTTTGGATTTCTTAGCGGAAATCTTTCACACGGGCTCTTCTTCTTCCACGGTCAAAGTTCAGTTGGCTGCTATCTCGAACTTTCATGTCGGGTTCGCAGATCACAACATTATGTCCCACAGGCTTTGTAGAGCCTTCTTAAAAGGAATCTTTCTCCTGAAACCTCCAGTCAGGAGTCCTCCTCCTCAATGGGACCTAAATTTAGTGCTGACATCCTTGATTCTTCCTCCCTTCGAGTCAGCTGTTTCATGTTCCCTGAAATTTCTTTCATGGAAAACACTCTTCCTGCTTGCTATTACCTTGGCTAGGAGAGTGTCTGAACTTCATGCTCTCTCTGTTCGTCCCCCTTATTTGGTCTTCCACAAAGACAGGGTATCCTTGAGAACTAATCCGACCTTTTTGCCTAAGGTCGCCTCAAAGAGTAATTTGAATCAGTCTATTGACCTTCCTGTGTTTTTCCCAAATTACTCAAACAGATCGGAACAAAAATTACATTATCTTGATGTTCACCGCCAACTCAGATATTATTTGGACAGAACAAAACAATTCAGGAAATCCGATCAGCTCTTTATTTCTTATGCTGATAACAAAAAAGGCCTTCCTGTCTCAAAAGTGACCTTATCTAGATGGCTTTCTTCTGTCATCTCTGAAATCTATCAGCTCAGGGGAAAACAGCTGTGCTCGAAACCTAAAGTGCATTCAACCAGAAGCTTAGCCACTTCCACAGCCTTTCAGGCTAGACTTCCATTAGACACTATTTGTGCAGCAGCCACTTGGGCCACTCCTCATACCTTTGTTTCTCATTACAAATTGGATTTGGCCTCCAGGGATAGAGCCAGTTTTGGCTCTACAGTTCTCAAGAGTCTGTTCCATTGAGCCACCCAGGATAGAGGTGCTAGGGACGCGGTCCCATCAAGCAAGAATGAAGGCGAGATTGACAACTTAACATTGAGAAGTTATGTACCTACCATAACGTTCCATGTTAGTTGTCTTCTCGCCTTCTTTCTTGTGACCCTCTCTCCTTCCCCCTGGCCTGGACAGACCTTTTTCTCCCTACATGGAAGAATGCTTCTTAAGACCATACAGTTCTGGTCTTCCTAACCCATCCTTCAGGCTTTTTTTTTTCTGCCTTTCTTTCTTCCTTTTGGGAAGTTTTTTATGCTAGGTGTTATTGCCTATAGACAACAAACGAGATCTGGGTACTTACCGCCTTGCATCATGGGATATGGGGCTGCCTCGAGCTGGTAAAAGTGACTCTTGAGCTTAGCAAAGTGCCGAGTCAGAGCCGAAGATCGGCTCCGAACCCATCAAGCAAGAAAGAAGGCGAGAGAAGACAACTAACATGGAACATTATGGTAGGTACATAACTTCTCATTTTTATCCCTCTCCCCCAAAAAAATATTGTGAAACAGAACTAACATATGGATTTTAAATTTTATTACTATACAACAGTATTTAACAAATGAGATGGAAAAGCCTACTTGGAAGCTCCTCCTGAGACATTCTTGCTATCCCTGAAACAGTAGCACCAATGTCAAGGACATGCTGTTCTGCACTCTCCTGGGAGCTGTCTGAATCTCTGACAGTGGACAGGAACTCTTCATTTGCTGTTAGTGGTGGCTCTGTAGCAGGCCACCTCGGTACTCATCCAATCACGGGCCACTGCAGCTGCTCTCCTCCATGCAGATGAGATCATGTCAGTGGCTCTATGGCGCTTAGTCATATGTCCTTCTATGTCTACTCACTGGATTAATATCTTCTATGATCTACTGCCAAACTTGCCATTTGTCTAACATATCTCCATGTCTCCTCTCAAGCAGGAAGGCACCATGTTGCCTAAAAGCTTCAACAATGACCCCATTCTCAGGTTCCGTGAAGGGTGGTTTTTAAGGATTGAGATGCCTGAGTGGCATAGTTCTAAAAGACAACAGTAAGATAATACACATAAGCATTACATAACTACAAAATAACTATTCCTAGATGAAACAGAAAAGGTAGCATTTCAGTACTACCCACTGGAGAAGCATAAAACAGTCTATAGATTTGAAATATGAACAACAGGCTGGATGCAAAAAAGAAGAGTAACAATAAATAGCAACATATCCTTGTTTGTGCCATAACAGAAATGCAGTTTTGCTCCCTCATTCCCTATAGACAGGCACATGACATATTTTGCTAACAAACCATCTTTGAAATGCTAAAACTGCTATCAAATGAACAGTCCCTGAAATATGGCTACAGATTTAGCACAGAGCACTCCACATTAAGGTATTGTCAATCATGTATGCCTGTGAATGCCCTGACAAACATGCCCATGCCATCAGTACATTTTTAACTAATGCATACATATAAAAGTGTAACAGCCTTTGCTAATAAAAATATATATATAAAACTATTAAACAGATTTTTCTTAATTACATTTTACCATATGCAGGATGTAGCTAAGAAAATGCAAGCATACCTTCTCAAGTGTAGTAATCCCCTGTGCTGATATATCCCAAAGTAACAGCTTCTTTTCTTTGTTCTCCACATAAGCAAGTCTCCTCACCTTCAGTTTCCCTAGCTACATGATTGCCTTTTTATGGTGTTGATTCAGGGCTGTCAGCACAGTGAAGATGCAGCAGGTGTGAACTCATTAAAATTGCTGAATCCCAAATATTTGGCTGTGTGTATCTGATGTAAACATAGTGCAGCCACTTCCTCAGTATTTGTTTTTAATGGATTGCAACTCTGAATGATTACTGGTAGGGAGAAGGTAAACACAACAGCAATGCAGACTGCCCTTCACCCAGTGGGTGTGTCAGGTTAGACTTACAAAGTGTTAGAAGTAATTTTGTCAAGGTTGGAAATGTAAGTAAGCAGCACACAGTTCACAAGTTCTATTCATTACATCCAACCTCCCCTTCATTTGTTGACAACTGCATATTATATTATTGCGATTTAATATCCTCAAACATTTTAAGGACAGTGATATAGAATGGCTGACAGAGTGCATGTCTCAGATTACTGGTCAGATAAGAGAAGAATGAGCAACAAGCACAGAGAGGTAAGATAGAGATGCATATTTTCAAGCAATGCTCATAACTGGTTGTGTGATCATTTAGTGCACAACATCCAAAAATAATAAATGTACAAATAACGCTTCATATTTTCATATTACTATAGATGATGTTGCAATTGGTTGCATGCAGAATGATTTCAGTTCTTCACTGCAAAGCTGTATGTGTGGCAAAAAGGGATGATACACCCTTAATGTGTTCTGATAGTTCATTGGAGTGAGATTTCAAATCCAGACCTTTTCTTCATTCCAGCTACTATTCCCTTTTTTAAAAATGTTTTTTGGGGCAGTGTTTAGGTTATGTGCCACTTAGAACAAACATGGGAAAAGGAGAAAATGAATCTCAGGTTTGGCTGTGCTTATCTTGTTTGTGTGAAGCACAGCAGTGGACAAACTGGACTAGTAGCCTACCCAGGAAAAAGACAGAACACCCGCTGAACACCTGCAAACATATCATCTGTAAAAGGGCAAAGGTCAAAAAGAATACATTGTTGCAATTTTTGTTTTACATCACACAACTGCACCTAGCGGCATTGCACAGTGGTTAGCAAGGTTCCTCAACAGATGTAGCCAGTGAATATCTGTGGATAGGACTCAGACAGCCAATAATTGAAACTGGATGCATTCGATAAATTCTGTTGGGCACTGTGCAAACACGCTAAGCAGTGTTGTGTGGCGGTTAACACAGAGACCTTAAGAACGATTAGGAAATTTCATGTAACTAATCTTGTGACAGCAGGTTTAAGTGTAGGGCTTGAGTACAGATGGTCCTGGGCTTTAATACAGGATGTCCAACCTATTTTTACTGCTGTAACAGTCCAGTTTATAACAATGAACCGAAAATAGACAAGAGTTATTTCAACATTCTTGTGACAACAGGTGTATGTGTAGGACAGCTATACACATGGTCCTGGGTTCTAGTACAGGATATTCCATACATTTTTACTGTCGTTCCACTTCTCATTATATTCACTCTCACTTATAACACTTTAGATAGTGGAGCTGATATGAATTATATGTATGAGGGATGAGATGCCATTATTGTGTTTTGTGATGTAAGTGTATACTGTTTACTATATTTCTGTAAGTATAATTCTACTATATGGACTTGGATGGGCTTCACAATTACATAAGATACATAAACAACTGGATATATAGCCATTAACCTTGTCAGGTGTGTAACAGCTCAAACTGTCACCTGTATTTATGTATGATTACAGACTATGTCTGAGAAGCACTTCTTCTGTGGCAAGGTGGAAAATCAGTGCTGTGGAAGAAAATGTTTTGTCCCTTATGCCTAGGTTTGAACCCCACATTGTAAAAATCAGGTTTCCTCGGTGTATAAAGCCAAAAACAAATGTGTCAGGTCATTACATTTATGTCCCCAGTGTATATCTACAAACTTAATTCACCTAACAGTTACCTTCCAATTTCCAATATATATTTCCAGGCTACCTAAGCAGATACCCCTCAAACTAAGGCCAAGTGTCAGATTAACCTTCCAGTTTCAATTGTATAATTCCTCCCTGCCTGGCACTGCTGTGCTCTACTTAACATTGTGCAAACATGGTTGGCATCATCACTCAGGTTTGCACACTACTAGTAAATGTGATAAGTGGAATTGACAGGAAAGCATCAGGTTCCATTGCTCTAGTTCAGCTGGAAGACATGGCTGGCATTTTAGAGGAAGGTGTCAAGTTTAGGGCACAGAGATGGGGTGTCCCTTAGTCCAAGATATTTACTGGACTCCTGGTAAGTCACTACAGCCAAAGGCTTCTGCATGGGGAAATATTCTGGCTTCCAATACAAATCTGAGGCTTGGAGTAATTTGGCTCAGGCTGTTTCCAGTGTCACTGGTATCCCATGTACTGGAGAGCAGCGTAGGCATCATTTTAATGACCTACGCAGGAGAAAAAGGGATACTCTGAACCCTTGGTTGCATGAGTTTGATACTGTGTGCATCCCACAGCTGTGTAAGTATGACAATAAGAGAGTACTTGTAAGACTTAGAAAGATAAATATAGGCAAGACTGGTATGCTTAATGCTCTTCTTTTCTCTTCTGGTCTTATACTAGCTCCCACTAAAAGTGAGTTCAATCGGCAGGCTCATGTTGCTTGACTGGAGAGATTGAGGGAAGCAAGTGTTATGTATTACAGCAGAACAGAAGTGTTATTGTAGCTTTAAAAGTTAAAGATAGCTTTTTGGTCTTCTATAAAGTTGTACCAAATTGAGTATGCATATCCCAACTGTAAAATCTAGTATGCATGCTATTGCTTCTCTTGCTTCACAAGTGAAGACAAACAGGTGGGGTAGTTTGTTTATATGCTTTATTACATAGAAATCAGAATGGATAGTAGTAGTACAAAATATAAATGAACTGATTAACTGACAGACTACACAGACATGCATGCTTACATCTCAACAACTTACTACAAAATGGCAGTCAGGTTCGCACATGCTCAGTGTTTATACACTTGTCCAAGTCCCTACAAATCTTCTTAAATGTATACATACGCACATATTGATCTACATCCTCCCTCTTTAATGAAGTGCCCACAATATAATGGCATTTGAAAAAGATATACAATTGTACAGACAATGAGAAATAGATACAACATTCATGTTCTTATGTATTTATGTCCAAGTTGCCGTGTATCTGGAACATGGTCTAGAAATGTGACCTGATCTAGTGATATAGCAATCAGAACTGGGTTTAGCAACAGGGACAGTTATTGGTGAACAAACAGATTCTGGAGTTTCAAGATTTTTCTCAGGAACAGAGATATTTACTGTAATGTCTTTTGGAACTGGAATGATGGATAACTCACTGTGAGATATAAAGTCTTTCTTGGAGGTATAATACTGCAATACAGGCTTGGACACTGGGGTCAAATGTTTGAAATTCTGCCTAAATTCTACGCCTTGTAATTCAACAATGTACGTTCTCGGCTCTGGACATACACTTTTTACGACTCCAATCCGATGAAAACCTTTTGTCATCTGCAGCCTCACTATCTCTCCTTCTCGTAATGGATTGCTTGTATTATCATAACAGGACTTCTGGGATAAGTGCTCCTTCAACAGATTGGCTTTCACTGATCTGTTGTTCTTGACACATGGAACCAGCAATTTACTATTGAATGGTAATGTGGTTCTGGTTTGTGTCTCTGTGCAGGTGAATCAAGATGTTTATCACAAGGAATATTTCTGAGATTCAAGAAAACATTGCTATTGTCTCACTTTGACCTCTCCAGTAATTGTTTAGCATTTTGAACTGCACATTCTGCCAAACCATTTGACTGTGGATAATCAGGACTACTTGTAACATGAGTAAAGTCCCACTCTTCAGCAAATCTTTTGAACTGCTGGCTTGCAAACTGTGTACCATTGTCAGAAATAACTTTGTGTGGACTCGACCATGGTAGTCCAGGAATCTAGTTTAGCTGAAATAATTTTTTCTGTTGATGTGGCTTAGTACTATTACATGCAGAACAAGATGAAAGTGTCAATATCCTGTGACATAGAAGACCAAAATACTAGACCTCTCACCCTTCTTTTGGTAGAATCTGCTCTGGGTGGCCATGATGCAAAATAGTAATATACTCTTGTTGCAAGAACTTTGGAACAATCACTTTAGGACCTTTTATGATGATACCATTGTCAGACAAAATCTCATCTCTGAAAGGAAAATAAGGTTGTAGGTCTACTGGTAAGCAAGATTGCCTTGATGATAAAGTAGTTGAGCTTCTGAAGAACTGGATCTGAGTCTGTATGACCTCTAAGCTCATCAAGACATGTGGAAGAAGCATTTCTCACGTCCATGACTTTGAAATTAAGTTGCTCATTTTCATGCTGTTCAGTGATATTTAAGGGTGATCTGGATAAAGTATCAGCAAGACAAAGAAGTTTGCCTTTTGTGTAGACAAGATTGAAATTATAATTTTCCAATATGAGCATCATGCATTGCAATCTGGCAGGAGCTGTATGCATAGGCTTTCTCAAACCAGTGACTAGACGTTGGTGATCTGTTTCAATCTGGATAGATCTACCATAAATATAATCATGGAACTTTGAACATGGAAACACAATTGCCAAGAGCTCTTTCTATATCTGAGCATACTGCATTTCAGTTTGGGTAAGAGTTCTGGATGCATAGGCTACTGGTCTACCCTCTTGAGGAATGACTGCACCAAGACCAAATTTCGAAGCATCATAAGAAAGAGTAACTGGTTTGTGACCATCATAGTATCTGAGTTGGTGGGTTGGCAATTCTTTGTTTCAGGACATCAAATGCTCTTTGTTGTTGTTCTAACCATGACCAGGAAACATCTTTACATGTCAACTTTCTAAGCGGTGCTCAAAGTTGGCTCAAGTCTGGAATGAACTTGCCTAGGTACTTAACCATGCCAAGAAAATGTTGTAGGGCTTGAACATTGCCTGGAGCTGGCATCTCGAGGATAGCTGTTTGCTTGGAAGGAGCTAGTAAATAAATGACCAACATAAGTAACTTCTAAGGATTTAGCTTAAGAATCACTTCACATGCTCTTTCCCAAACTTTCTTGAGGTTTCTGTCATGCTCAGCTACATCATTACCTCTTACTAGAATATTATTCACTATAATAGCACATGGATACCCAAAAAAATTGCTCAAATTGCACCCTGGAAGACTTCACTGGCAGAATTTATCTGAAATGGCATTCTACAAAATCTGTACCTGCCAAGAGGAGTACTGAAAGTAGTTGGCAATGAGGATTTTTGGTCAAGTAAGATTTACTAAAATGAACTCTTTGCATCTAAGACAGAAAAAACAGTGGTACTTGGTATGAGAGCAGCAACTTCTTTCTACGCATTGGACAATGAGGTCGTTTTAGTGTTTTGTTCAAATCTCATGGATCACTACATATTCTGATATCATCCGAGCTTTTCTTAGGAGCCACATCCATGGAAGATACGCATTCAGTTGGTTCATCAACTGGACAAATTACACCTTGCTGCATCATTTTATCTAACTTGGCTTTGACTCTGTTCTGCACAGCTACTGGAACTTTCCTTGCTTGTCTGATAACTCTACTGACCTCTGGGTCTAACTTCATGGAGTACACAGCTAGGAGTTTGCCTAGTTTGTCTTTGAAAAGATCAGCAAAGGTAGAGAAAATAGAATGGGAGAAATTAGAACAGTGGTCTTTCAAGCTAACATGATGGACTTCCTTATTAAATGAAATGTATTCCATAGTACCAGAATACAAAAGTGACCACCCCTTTCAACCCATCTTGCTGTTTTGAAAATAGTAACTCTCCACTAAACCTTAACGTTTTAAACAGGTAAAACTTAAGTTACCTACTTTCACATCTAACTTCTCTAGTGCACACTGCAGTGTGCATTTTGTTTTTCATCTTACCTTTAAGCATTCCTGTGACTAGCACTTTCTCTAATACCTGCAAGAAAGCACTAGGAAGCCTTAAACTGATACAAGCACTCAACTCTCCTTGTCAATAAGGATAAATTAATAGTAGGCACTAAACAGCCTATAACTGCAAAGTACCTTGCTAAGGTAAGGGAAAACAGCTCCTGTACTTTACAAAAAAAAAAAAAAGCACCAAACCAGGCATGTTCAAGTGTCAGCTTCCGGTGATTTCTCCTGTCCATCTGGTGAATCTGGGCATACTGGGGCAATGCAGCAATTGCCTCATGTATACAGACAACCCTCTCCTCCTATCACCCAACACTACAACCTGTGAGAGATGCACTTACATAGCCAAAATGGAAGCAAAACTCTCTCCACCCAAGATTGTGTTAGACAATCAAGAGGAGAAGGTTAACACCCACACTACACCTCAAGCAACACATAGCCCTTCTAAACCCACACCACCAACATCCACATATAGCAACACTAAATCCACATATGCAGAGGCCCTTAACTGTAACCTGTCCAAGCAACAAGGACCTCTGAAACTGAAACACAAACAAACACCAATCACAACCAAAGTGTCACATAGTTCACAACACCAGTGTGCCACCCAGCAACAGCCCCTAAGGCAAGACAATGTACCTAACACTTTAGTCATAGGTGACTCTGTAGTCCTGCACACTGATGTCCCTCTCACCAGGTTGAACAAGGAGAAAATGACAGTCAGCTGCCTGTCAGGTGCCAGGATCCACTACATAATGCATGCACTCAAGTCACTCCACAACAAGTACAAATATGACTCTGTCATTGTCCATGTTGGAGTGAATGATTTGAGATTTACCTCCCTGGACTACATGAAAAGAGACATGGAAGAGCTCTTGGATCATGTGGCCCAGGCAGGTATGACCCTAGCCCTGAGTAGCATCCTGCCTTCACCCAGAATGATACCACAATATAAGAGCAAATGATTGACTTCAACAATTGGCTAAGCTTCTGGTGTCATTCAAAGGGGATCCAGTATCTGTCTGCCTTGGACAACATGATTGACAGACCACAATGCTTTGCCAGAGATGGTCTGCACCTGTCACCCCTGGGATTCAGGTTACTGGCTAAGGCTCTTGCCACCCCTATAGTGCCTTTTTAAGCAAAGTTCAAAGGACAAAACCACCACCTTAACAGGTACAAGCATGCAAAATCTGAAGGTAATGATGCTCAATGCTAGAAGTCTAAACCTCAAAATGCACTCTCCCGAGGCACTCCTAAAAATGGAGAACATCAATATCTGTGCAGTAACTGAGACCTGGTTCAAGGCACAAGAAAGCACCCCTGCAATACCAGGCTACAACTCCTACCACACTTTTCGGCCACAAAACCAGGACCAAAACACTAAAGGTGGAGGAGTGTCAATATTCCCCAAGGATATTCACACTACCAGGCTAGTTGCTCAACACAATGCGTCTGAAATTCTCCAGGTGCAACTAACACTAGGTAAGACTGCAATCCAAATTGTAGCTTGCTACAGATCCCCCACCATACCCCAAGATTCTCACTACACCTTTCTAAACATACTGGAAAATATTAAGGCAGAACCAAATACCCTAATACTGGGTGATTTTAACTGCCCTGACAAAAAACTGGGAAAACTACTCATGTACCAACATCTTTGCCCAACGGCTCTTGGAAATTCCAATGCCCTGGATCAACTAATCCATAGTCCCACCAGGGGCTCCAATATCCTAGACCTGGTCATTACCAACATGGGAAATCAATGCTCCACACCTATGGTTACCCCCTCGTAAGTCAGGTCTGACCATAAGCTAATCACCCTTAACATTCACATCCCACCCCACCCCCCCAGTAAGGAAACCTCCATAAAAAACTTCTCCAAAGCCAACTTCATGCTATTCAGGTCAGAAGTGACAAACTTTATGACACCCATGCAGAAGGGAACTGAAAGTTCAACTGCTGAATCCTACACTAAGGCACTGTACGAGCACATCCACTCATGCATGAATTGTGCCATCCCAAATAGAACCAAGATGCTCTCATCCAAAAAAAGGAAGCCAATCTGGTCGTCCCCTGCCATAAACCAACTTTACAACAAAAGGAAGAAACTGTTGCAGAAAAGAGGAAAATCCCAGGATGAAAAAAACTCCCTTACCAGCCTCAGTAAGAAACTGAGATCCCTCATAAAATCCTCCAAAGCTAGTTACAAAAATAAAATTGCCAAAGATTCCAAAGACAACCACAAGGCATTCTATAACTATGTCAAGAATCTAAATGGCAATGCTCAGATCTGCTCTGAGCTAAAACAGAATGGCATTAAATATACTGATCCCAAGGATATTTCCAATATCCTGGCAGATCGATTCAGTGCCAACTTCACCCCCCTCTCACCCCCTAAATGGCCCATCTCAATAATGGAAGATTGCCAAATTCCGGTAATAACGGCCACACAGGTAAAAAGCGCACTCTCCAAAGCTAAGAATACAGCATCCATGGGACCAGATGACATCCCGGGCTGTGTACTACATGAATTACAATATGAACTGGCACCTCACCTAAGTGCCATGTTTAATCATAGCCTCACCTCAGGTTTTGTGCCTACTGAGTGTTGCAGAGCTACAGTTATCCCACTCCACAAGGGGGGATCCACCTTGGCTCCCGGAAACTACTGTCCCATCAGTCTGACAAGCCTTATCTGCAAGGCCATGGAGCGTATTATCATGGAACTTATAAACAAAGACATTGGCAACCTTCAAACACTGGACACCACCCAGTTTGGGTTCATGAAGGGCCGATCTTGTCTCCTGAACCTGATTGACTTCTTCGAATCAGTCTCCAGAGCCATTGACAAGGGTAAGGTGGTCCACACAGCCTATCTAGACCTTGCCAAGGCCTTTGACACCATCCCTCACTCTGGAATCATAGATAAACTTACTAAGCTGGGCATTAATCCCTACGTCACCCAATGGGTTGCTAACTGGCTTACTGATAGAACCCACACTGTAAAAGTAGCCGACTCCAAATCCAGCTCCAGACAAGTGACAAGTGGAGTACCTCAGGGTTCAGTCCTGGGGCCACTCTTGTTTGGCATCTACTTCTCTGAAGTACAGACCAACACTAAGCGACTCTGGCTAACAAAGTTCGCAGATTACTGCAAACTGGGAGCCATTATTGAATCCCCATATGATGTGGATACTCTACAAAAGGGCCTTACAGAAACAGATGCTTGGTGCCAGAGCCATGGGCTCAAGCTCAATGCCAAGAAATGTATAGTTATCCCATTTGGGAAAAAACATGTATCCATGAATTACCACATAGGTGGCAGTACACTAAACACCGAAAGTGTGATAAGAGACTTAGGGACACAGGTGGACAGTGGTCTCACCTTCGATAACCACATCGCCACAACAGTCAGGAAATCCTTCTATGTGGCACACCTCATCACTAAGGGCTTTTTATCCAGAAAAAAGGAGGTCATTGTCCCACTGTACTCATCCCTCATTAGACCCATTATAGAATGCAGCGCCTCATTTGGTATGTACCTCTCAAGACATCTGCAACAACTGGAAAGGCCACAGAAATACCTCCCTAAAAGAATCACAGGCCTAAAGCAGATGCCCTATGCTGACCGTAAAAAACTCCAGCTATACTCTGTTGCATATCGTCTACTCAGAGGCAATCTCTGCTTAACATACAAGGCCATTTCAAACCCAGAGCTGTTGGACATGTTACACTTAAAGAAATCCCAATCCCTCAAAGCCACAGCTCCAGGGATCTAAACCTTGTCATCACAATAAACAAAACATGCTGGAGGGATAGGTTCCTGACCCAGAGACTCCCCAGACTCTGGAATAGATTGCCCATACATGTCAAGCAGAGTGCCTCTTTGGCCCTCTTCAAAAGGAACCTTGACAATTGGATGGGAGAAAGGAAATTCATCCCTGGGATCATGTCAGTTGCCCTGCTAGACAGGGGTCCAGGGAAGTAAATAGTGTGGGAAGAAATAGCCAGGGAATTGTTATGGCTAGGCTTGCATAGGCCCTAGGGCTGATAGCCTAGTACCAACATATGAACCTATGAAAGCAGCCCCAGTTTCAAACTGTCGCTGGGGCCTAATAATGACTGTACATACCTTCTGATCACATAAAATTGCAAGTCATAGCTATTCCCAGCAGAGTAACATGAAAGCACTACTGAACCTTCAATCTGAATTTCTTCATCACCATAAGCAACAAGCTTTGCACATTTTGCCACATCAAGCTTTACACCAGCACATACTCTAGCAAATGTTTCTGCTGACATGACATTGCACTTTGAACCTGTGTCAACTTTGAGCTCTGTGTCTTCCATTTATCTAAACAGTACAAACTACTACATTCTTTGCCAATAAATATACTGCATTGACTGTCTCATTAAGCTCAGACACACCATCAACATAAGAAGTAGGGTCACAGCTTTCTAATTGATCAACTTGTCTCTTGGAATGTTCTCTTTTAATAAAAGAATGAACCCCTTTTGATTTACAAAATCTTTGAAAATGATTCCACTTTTTACATCTGTGGCAATACTGACCAAAAGCTAAGCACTTTTTCTCTTTTAGACTCATGATTGCCACCACAATTGTGACAGCTGACTATAAGGCTAGATGAACATGTGACCTCAATCTTATGCTTGTTTGCTGACTCACTCTTGTGTTTCACTGAGACTGCATACACTCTGGAATTTGCTAGAAAAATATGGGGTTTCTCAGTGAGTGTTGCAGAGCTCACAATTGCTGCCATGTGTTTGGGCCTATTTCTTTTAACCACATGCTGCATACTATCAACATTAGCTTTAGGAGATACTGGAAGCATGCATTTCTCATTTGTAAGCATATTTGTGTGCTTTTCTGTAAGCTCATATATCTGACAAATCTCAGTGCCCATATTCAAAGTTAAATCACTGTCAGAAAGCAAAATCTTTCTCACAGCATCATCTTTAATACCACACACAAGTCTGTCGTTTATCAAATCATCCCATAAATCTTAAAATCAGTATATTTTAGCCTTGTTTCTCAAATCAGATATATATGCTGCAAAAGTTTCACCACACTTTTGATCTCTTGGGTAAAATAAGTGCCTTTCCATTGTAATATTCGTTTGGGGGTTACACATTTCTCTAAATTTTCATTTTAAGCACTCAGGGTCTTCCCTTGACTCAGCCGGTACCACTATATGATGGTTCCCCCTCTCATGTAAATACAGCAGGTGCATACACAAATAAACGCTCTTTTTCTATGGCTTCTGAACCAACTAAATTAAGCAGAATAAATGCTTTTGTATGGTCATCCTTATAAGAAAATGCAACTTGTAAGAAAATATTGTACTCTTGCTCAAACCCTCTTCACTTTTCTGCAATATTATTATTAAAGACACGTGGACCTGGTTTTCGAAATTCTACTGCCATGCCAACAAAGTATGCCCAAACACACTGAAAATATGGCCTTGTAATTATATATGAACAAGCAGACACAGCCAGTACTTGTAATAACATTGAAATGCACAATAAACTCTTTGAAATACTGTACTTTGCAAAATATGCTTTAAAATGGCTGTATTTTGTGAAATAACTACTGAAATACTACACTAACTTGCAAACACTTCATACACTTCGGATATCTTGAACAGCTTTAATTAATGTGAAAAAGTATGTGCTATGAGATACTTAAAAACAGTCATTTTCCTTATTTTAAGCATCGTATGCAATTTGGACTTTATTTCAAACATTTTTCATAGTTATTTGAATATTTTCATCAATATGTCGCAGTTTAGGAAATTTGTTTAACTAGAAATTCGTTTAGAGAGTTCTGAGTGCTTCATTTTATATTTTGCAAATAAGAAATCATTTAAGTAAGCTTTGATGCCTAAAATTAATTTCTGACCTGTTTGTGAGTTATACGTGCAGTAGGGATGATCCACTCCTCTGTATTCCTCCACCATTAACTGAGTGACTCTCAGTCCTGAATCTGGATCCCACATCTGACACCATGTCACTCCTCTTGTTTCACAAGTGAAGACAAACAGGCGGGGTAGTTCATTTATATGCTTTATTACATAGAAACCCATCAGGATGGATAGCAGCAATACAAAATATAAACAAACTGATTAACTGACAGACTACACAGACATTCATGCTTACATCTCAACAGCTTTCTACAAAATGGCAGTCAGGCTTGCACATGCTGAGTATTTATACACTTGTGCAAGTCCCTAGAAAGCTTCTTAAAGGTTTACATACATATTGATCTACACATGATCTGCACATGCATTAGTGTGTAGCATAAACCAAGTGTAAGAGTCCAATGCATCTAAGACAGAAAAAAACAGTGGCATTTGGCATGAGAGCGGCAACCTCTTTGACTGTATGGATTGGATGATAAGGTCTTTTTACTGCTTTGTTCAAATCTCATGGATTAATACATATTCTGATATCATCTGAGCTTTTCTTATGAGCTACGACCATGGAAGATACCCATTCAGTTGGTTTATCAACTGGACAAGTTACACCATGCTGCATCATGTTATCTAGCTTGGCTTTGACTCTATCCTGCACAACTACTGGAACTTTTCTTGCTGGTCTGATAACTGAACTAACCTCTGGGTCTAACTTCATGGAGTACACAGCTAGTAGTCTGCCTAGTTTGTCTTCGAAAAGATCAGCAAACGTAGAGAAAATAGACTGGGAGAAATTAGAACAGTGGTCTTTCAAGCTAACATGATGGAATTCCTTATTAAATGAAAGCAGCCCCAATTTCAAACTGTCTCTGAGGCCTAATAATGACTGCACGTGCCTTTTGACCACATAAAATTGCAAGTCATAGCTATTCTCAGAAGAGTAGCATGAAAGCACTTCTGAAACTTCAATCTGAATTTCTTCACCACCATAAGCAACAAGCTTTCCACACTTTGCCAAATCAAGCTTCACACCAGCACATACTCTAGCAAATGCTTCTGCTGACATGACATTGCACTTTGAACGTGTGTCAACTTTGAGCTCTATGGGTCTTCCATTTATCTGAACAGTAAAAAATATTACATTATTTGCCCATAAATCTACTGCATTGACTGTTTTATTAAGCACAGAAATACCATCAACATAAAAAGTAGGGTCACAGCTTTCTAATTGATCAACTTGACTCTTGGAATGCTCTTTTAATAAAAGAATGAACCCCTTTTGATTTACAAAATCTTTGAAAATGATTCTACTTTTTACATCTGTGGCATTACTGACCAAAAGCTAAGCACTTTTCTCTTTTGGAATCATGATTGTCACCACAGTTGTGACAGTTGACTATAAGGCTAGGTGAACATGTGACCTCACTCTTATGTTTGTTTGCTGACTCACTCTTGTGCTTCACTGAGGCTGTGTACACTCTGGAATTTGATAGAAAGGTACGGGGTGTCTCAGTGAGTGTTGCAAGGCTCACAGTTGCTGCCATGTGCTTTGGCCTGTTTCTTTTAACCACATGCTACATACTATCAACATTAGCTTTAGAAGATGCTGGAAGCATGCATTTCTCATTTGTAAGCATATTTGTGTGCTTTTCTGTAAGCTGATATATCTGGCAAATCTCAATGGCCTTATTCAAATTAAATCACTGTCACAAAGCAAAATCTTTCTCACAGCATCATCTTTAATACCACACAGAAGTCTGTCTTTTATCAACTCATCCCGTAAATCACAAAATCTGCACATTTTAGCCTTGTTTCTCAAATCAGGTATATATATGCTGGAAATGTTTCACCAGGCTTTTGATCTCTTGTGTAAAATAGGTGTCTTTCCATTGTAATATTCATTTGGGGGTTACACATTTCTCTAAATTTTCATTATAAGCACTCGGGGGTCTTCCCTTGACTTAACCGGTACCACTATATGATGGTTTCCCCCTCTCCTGCAAAAACAGCAGGTGCATACACAAATGAACGCTCTCTTTCTATGGCTTCTGAACCAGCTAAATTAAGCAGAATAAATGCCTTTATACGGTCATCCTTATCAGAAAATGCAACTTGTAAGAAAATATTGTACTCTTGCTCAAACCCTCTCCAATTTTTCTGCAATATTATTATCAAAGACAAGTGGACCTGGTTTTCGAAATCTGCCATGCCAATAAAGTATGCCCAAACACACTGAAAATATGGTCTTGTAATTATATATGAACAAGCAGACACAGCCAGTACTTGTAATAACATTCACATGCACAATAAACTCTTTGAAATACTGTACTTTGCAAAATATGGTTTGAAATTGCTGTACTTTGTGAAATAACTGCATTGTAATACTGCACAAACTTGCAAACACTTCATACACTTCAGATATCTTGAACAGCTTTAATTAATGTTTTCCTTATTTTATACATTTTATACAATTTGGACTTTATAATTATTTCAAACGTTTTCCATAGTTATTTGAATATTTTCATCAATATATCACAGTTTAGTAGATTTTGTTTAATTAGAAATTCATTTAGAGCATTCTGAGTGCTTTGTTTTATATTTTGTAAATAAGAAATCATTTAAGTAAGCTTTGATACCTGAAAACCATTTCTGACCTGTTTGTTTGCAAGTTATATGTACAGTAGGTATGATCCGCACCTGCATATTCCTCCACCATTAACTGAGTGCCTCTCGGTCCTGAATCTGTATCCCACTTCTGACACCATGTCACTCTTTTTGTTTCACAAGTGAAGACAAACAGGTGGGGTAGTTCATTTATATGCTTTATTACATAGAAAGACTTCAGGATGGATAGCAACAGTATGAAATATAAGCAAACGGATTAACTGACAGATTACACAGACATGCATGCTTAAATCTCAACAGCTTACTACAAAATGGCAGTCAGGTTCGCACGTGTTCAGTATTTATACAGTTGTGCAAGTCCCTAGAAAGCTTCTTAAAGGTATACATACATATTGATCTACACATGATCTACAAATGCATTAGTGTGTAGCACAAACCAATTGTAAGAGTCCAATATTAGACTATAGTAAGAAGTTGTGGGTTCAAATACCTTGATTCCCAACTATAGACTACTGTTACTTCTTCAATAACATTTACATTAAATGAAAAACTCTATACCACTGACACAAATGCCCTGCTGTAAACTGTAATCTGTATAACTGGAATATGCATATATGCAATATATGCATAGTTCAAGGATTACTTTCAGCAACCTGCAGTATAGTGTGCATCTGCTAGGACGTATACTTAAATGTAATACTTCAGCCAAAAGAGTCATATAATTGTGTTAATGCATTGCATGTCACATATGATGGTACTAATTGTATCTCTTTTTTCTCTTATCCCAACCCTTATCTCTCTTTTTTCTTTTTCTATTATTTGTTGTCAAAATATGTCCATGTCATCCAGGTGTACCACATCACTAAATGCTACACAGCACAGCGAGGTAGGCCAGCCCCAGTAGATCAGTCTGCCCTTGCTTCACCAACTCCAGCACTGATGCCCAGTTCATCTGGGAGCCATCCTGGCAGCACTGCCTCTGCTGCTCCTGCACTACCTGGGCCCTCAGGTAGATCTGCCCCAGAAGTTGGTGTGGTGGTACCCTCTGAAAGCAGTGGCGGAGGTGGTGATTTCATTCCCACACAGGGTGATGCCATAGATGGTGTGCAGGGTTGTGTACCGCACAATTGGTATATGCCTATGCCAGAGGGAGAGGCTGCTCTCCCTCATGGTCTGTAGAAGGAGAAGATGTCAAGCACTCCAGCTGAGAACAGAGTAAGGGGACAGGGATGACAGTCCATTGGGTGTGGACTTGACTTTCACTGTCTCCAAGCTTGACAGCCATTAATCTGCATTGCTTCCCCCCCTCACCCCATCATGGTGTCCCCCAACCTTTTGTGTCCCTCACCATCCCTGTCTCTTGTCTTGTTTGTTTGCATTTACTTCCTCACCTCCCAACTTATCTGACCAAGACATATCTACATCCCTTACCCAGCATTCCTCTCTTACTGCTGTCCCACAAAAAAAAAAAAAAAAAAAAAAAAAAAAATCTTCCCATGCACAGCTATCTATTTCATGCACATATCTTCTTGACACACTTAATTTGGTCCGTTTGGCTATAGAACATGATTATGATGTTGTCACCCCTCTATCTGGAGGTGACAATTCAAATTCAGCTAATATTTTGCACATATGACCAGTTTTTACTGTTGAAGAAATGTATAACTATGGATCTGAAGTAGGAGATTCATTTGTCTGCAACCTGTGGGTTATGGATCCGATATCGGATCTGAACCAGCATGATTATCCAGCTATGGATCCGAGCTCCTAGCTCCTCCCTTCACCCATAATGCCCTGCTCTCCCTACATGACCTCAGATCTAGTTTGCCGCGCTGGTAACCAGGTCTTGGATTCTGAGCTCTTCAGCTAAGTGAAATTTAAAACCTAAAGAAAGCTTTATTTTAACTATTTGTTGTGAGTTTTGAGTGATTGTGTTAGGTTTCCCTTCATTTTTTGATAGTTTTAGTTTAAAACTTTTTAATTTTAAAACTTTAACTTTATACCCTCCCCTCGCTGGTCGGAGTTTCTGTTTGTTTGGGGCCTTGTGTGTGTGCTAGTTTTATACTAGTTATCTGTCTTACTTTTTTTTTTGTTGTTTAAAAAAAAAAAAAAAAAAAAAAAAGGACTTTATCATGTCAGAAGCCCCTAAGGCAATATTTTCCAAGTGCTCCGAATGTGGCCATCAGCTCTCCCCTGCTGATGGCCACACTTGGTGCGTTCGATGCCTTGGGGGTTGAACACCTCACTTCTGGATGTTCCATTTGTGCAGGGTTCAACCCCAGGGCATTGAAGGAGCGGAGGTCGAAGCTGGTCCTGGCGGGACTTCTACCCCTGGACTCGGCTTCGGCTCCCACTCCTGTGGTGGGTACCGTGGCCTCGGTTCCCTCCTCGCCTGCCCCCCCTCCTCCACCTGGGACTCAACCTCCCGCTGCTAGGTTGGAGGAGAGAGAGGCAAGAAAAAAGGATCGGAGAGAGAAGCACCACAAGCGGTGGGCCGAGACCTCCGTTTCAGCCCCGCCAGCTAAGCAGGCTTCTCCTCCGGCCTCCTTGGCTGCTGGCTCTCCCCCTCCTCGGCTCCGGTCTGCTTTTCACCGGGGCCTGAGGAGGAGGAGACCTGATCTCTGTTGAGGCTATCGAGGAGGCACTCAAGGCCTACCTCAGTAGCCTCTTCGAGATCCACGTATAGCCTTTCCGATGCCGATCTGGACTGGATGATGAGAAGGTTCATCCAGGCCCAGATGCAGATGGGAGTGCTCCTGCCTCCCCCCCCTCTGGGGGGGAGCTCGACCCCATTTTTCAAGCCTATAGCCCCTTCTCCGACCCGCTACCCGGGTTTGGAGCGTTCGGAGCCGGGCAGCTTCGGAGCCGGGGGTGGTTCGGCGCCGATAGTACTAGGTACTTCGGATCTGACCCTGCCCTCGAGTGTTTCAGATCCGACCTCTCGGAGCCTGGCTCCGAGCTTCGGATCCGGGGGACTCAGTGTGCCTTCTGCCCCGTCTGTGTCGGAGCGCACTGGTCCCTCGGATCCGAGTGTCTCGGGGCCGGCTCCGATCCACTCATCGGATCAGAGGGGGAGCCAACTTTCGGATCCTTTGGTCGAGGCTGGCTCCCCTTCGGCTTTTGATGTAGTGGAGAGGGCTCTGTTGAGGGCTTCCGGACCCCCGGCACTTGCTTCGGCTCCGTCCCGCGCTCCATCTGCACTGGGTCAGGCTTCCACCATCCGGCCACTGGGACAGCCCGCTTCAGTGCCCCAAGCTGTTCCTTTGGAACAAGACACTGCTTGCGAGGGCTCCTCGGACAGCCCCCCTGAGGAAGCCCCTCGCAAGCATACGTGTAAAAGGAGGCACATAGACTCTCCCGAGTCTTTAACTGAAGACACGGATTTGGAGGAAGGGAAAGGCTCCCCAAGATCACCCCCCGAGGATGTCTCCTTTGGAGACATCATGGAAATGCTTCGCATAAGGGGGGTGGTCTGCCCCCAAGTCTTCCTCGGATGAGTCCGTGTTCTTGGAGGCATTCGAAGCGGGCCCGTCTACCTCTTGGGTGTCCCTTCCTGCCGACCCCCTGGTGGACCTCATTACCACCAGGGCATGGAAGGAACCGGACACCGTGGAGCCAATCCCCAAAAGGCCAGACCGCATCCTTAGCCCCCCAGCAGACCGTGCCCACTGGAGTAAGGGGCCCCCGGTAGATGCCATGTTGACAGCAGCAGCCACCAAGAGGGAGCTCGCCCAGGAGAGTCCCTCAGTCCATCCTCCGAGCAAGGAGTCTCGGAAGATGGACCGCTTAGGGAAGCGTATGTTTAGTTCAGCGACCTTCTCAGTGAGGGTGCTCAACTACCTGGCACATGTTATCAGGATGCAGCACGATCTTATTAAAGAATACGCTGCATCCCCCCCTAAGTCCATGTCGGAGGAGGACAAACTTTTGCACTCCACCCGTATGGCCACTCTTCGATCCGTGACATATACCTCTATGCGGTTGCTGTCCCATGCTACTGAGGGAGCCGCTAGAGCTGCGGGAGTAGGCCTAGTCACGAGACGCCAGGCCTGGCTCCGCCATTACGATTTCACGGAGCCCTTCAAGGCGTCCTTCGCGAATGCCCCCTTCGATGGTTCTGCCCTTTTTGGCAAGACGGTTCGCGACACCTTGACCCAGAGCGAAAAGGACGGGAAGACGCTGTCTGCCATCGGAATCCGCTTCTCTGTGCCCCAGAGGCCCTACTCTAGGAACCAAAAGGGCCAGAAGAAGATGTGGTTCTGAAAGTCGCAGCAATCCCAACCCGCTCCGGACAACCAGTCCTTCCGTGGCAGAGGAGGACAGGGAGGACGCCGCCCCAGGGGCGGAGGGGCTCCCAGGAACTTCGGGTCCAGAGAACCTTTCTCTGAACGGCCCGCGCAGCAGCCCTGAGGGGTTGCCCGACTGATCCACTCTGGAGGCAGTCGGGGAATGTTTTTCGGAGCACCTAGTGGCATGGGAGTCCATAACTACAGACCGCTGGGTCCTCTGCATTATATCCAGAGGATACAAGATTCCCTTTCATCACATCCCAAAATTAAAATCCCTCCCCGACGTTCCACCCGGTCAGTGGGAGGCCGCTTCGGCAGAAATTGGACATCTGCTGGGGAAAAGAGCCATCCAGCCCGTCCCCCCAGATCAGATCGGATCAGGGCTCTACTCCAGGTTCTTTTTAGTGCCAAAGAAGACGGGGGACCTAAGACCAATTTTAGACCTGTCCCTGTTAAACCTGGCCGTTCCCAAAGAGAAGTTCCGGATGGTCACCTTGCAATCCATCCTTCCCCTTCTGGGAAAGAATCACTGGATGTGCTCTATAGACCTCAAGGATGTGTACTACCACATACTAATGGACAGACGTTCCAGGAGGTTTCTTCACTTCCGGCTGGGAGCCAGTCACTACCAGTTCAGGGTCCTTCCCTTTGGTCTCACCACAGCCCCCAGGGTGTTCACCAAAGTATTAGCAGTGGTTGCAGCCCACCTGAGGCTTCAGGGGGTGCAGGTCTTCCCATACCTGGACGACTGGCTCCTTACCGCCCCAACAAGGCATCTACTAGCATTGGCGCAAGACTCCTTTCTTCATCTAGCTCCCCGCGTGGACATCACAATAAATGTGGCAAAATCCAACCTGGCCCCTACTCAGTTGATAGATTTTATAGGTGCCAGGTTAGACACGAGGGAGTTAAGAGCCTTCCTCACAGCTGACAGAATTCAGAGTTTGCAACTCCAGGTGCGGGCCATCCTCCACTCCAGCTCTGTTCCGGCGGAATTGGTCCTGAGGGCTCTAGGGTCCATGGCGGCAGCAATATCTCTTCTTCCTCTCACCAGGTTCAACATGCGGGTCCTTCAGTGGACACTTCAAGTTCAGTGGTCTTACCTTGCTCTACCTCTGCATCATCCCATTGCGATCAGCAAGGCTTGCAAGCGGTCCCTCTTGTGGTGGCTCCACTCACAGGATCTCCACGGAGGCCGCCCCTTTTGTGCTTCTCCCCCTCTCGGCACGGTGACCACGGACGCCTCCCGCCTCGGGTGGGGGGGGGCATTTTGCAGGCAGGACAGTCCAAGGCACGTGGAATGACTCAGAGACCTCCCTGCATATCAATGTTCTAGAGATGAGAGCAGTGCTCTTGGCATTGCGAACACTTCAGAACTTTCTTCCCCTGGGAACAATTGCAATTCAGTCAGACAACATGTCGGTGGTCTGGTACATCAACAAACAGGGGGGAACCAGGTCTTATCCCTTATGTCGAGAAGCCATGAGAGTGTGGGAGTGGGCGATCTCCACCAACTGCTTTCTCATCGCAACGCATATTCTGGGTCGGTCAAACATCCTGGCGGACAAGCTCAGTCGCACCATTCTCTCCCCGTACGAGTGGTCTCTCAATGCTCAAGTAGCGAAATGTATCTTCGCACGGTGAGGAACTCCTTGTTGCGATCTTTTTGCGTCTCCCTTAAACACCAAGTGCGACAGTTTTTTCGCTCTAATCCCTCCTCCAGGGGATTCCCCGAGAGATGCTCTGGTGCATGCTTGGCCTCCAGGTCTTCTTTATGCTTACCCCCCTTTGCCTCTGATGCTCCAAGTTCTTCAGAAAGCCTCTCGGTTGGGGTGCAGAATGATCCTCATTGCCCCATTCTGGCCTCGACAGATCTGGTTCCCTTTCCTAAGGTCTCACTCGGTGAATCCACCTTGGATTCTAGATCCCATTCCGGATCTGATATCGCATCCATCGAACCTACCAACTCCGAATCTGGACAACCTGAAGCTAACGGCTTGGCTGCTCCAGTTCCACTCCTAATTAGGACTCCCGGTATCTCGTCTCCCGTTAAGGCCATCTTGGTAGCGGCTCATAAACCATCTACCAGGAAAGTTTACCGCAGTAAATGGAAACGTTTCTCCATTTGGGCGGAGCGGCAAGGTCTAGATCCCTTCACGGTTCCCCTTCCTCTGGTGCTAGACTTCCTAACCACTCTCTTTAATGATGGTGCCAGTAGTTCCACAGTCAAAGTGCAGCTTGCGGCCATTTCTCACTATCATGTTGGTCATGACTCTGGACCACTTATGTCTGCCAAATTGTGTAAAATCTTCCTTAAGGGCACCTTTCTCCTTAGGCCCCCTGTCAAGCAAGCGGTTCCTCCTTGGGATCTGTCCTTGGTTCTTCAGGCCTTGACCGCTCCTCCATTCGAACCTGCGGCCACAGTAGATCTTAAATTTTTATCCCTTAAGACTGCTTTCTTAGTGGCCATTACTTCGGCCAAAAGAGTTTCGTAATTTCAAGCCTTATCTTCAAAGCCTCCTTACTTGGTCTTCCATCCGGACCACGTATACCTCAGGACCAATCCCTCCTTTCTTCCTAAGGTAGCCTCAGAAGCAAACATTAATCAGTCCATTAACCTCCCTGTTTTCTTTCCTAAATATCAGAACAAGGGTGAATACAAGCTGCATTCCTTGGATGTTCACAGGCAGCTTCGATTTTATCTTAACAGGACAGCTGGTCATAGGCAATCCGACCAGTTGTTCATTTCCTTTGCCAAATTCAATCTGGGTAAGCCAATTTCCAAAGTCTCCTTGTCATGCTGGATTTCGCAGTGTATTCTGCTAGCTTATCAAGCCTCTGGGAGGCCCGCACCGGAGGGAGTTCATGCCCACTCAACTCGGTCAGTTTCTACCTCAGCGGCCTTTAAGGCTAGGATTCCTCTGGATGACATTTGTTCAGCAGCCACTTGGGCTTCATCCCATACCTTTATTTCTCATTACAAGCTGGATATCACATCTAGAGGTAGAGCATCCTTTGGCTCCGCGGTGCTCCGGAATATCCTTCCATGACGGCCACCCAAGATTCAGGTAGCTGGGGACTCTGTCCCACAGGTTGCAGACAAATGAATCTCCTACTTCAGATTTAGAAGTTATGAACTTACCATAACGTTCCATCTGAGTAGGTGGATTCATTTGTCTGCAACCATCCCGCCCTCCTATCCCCCTGGCCTTGTCAGTTTCCTGCATATTACGTGTTACCCTTTCCAGGGTATTTTGATTCAGGGCAAACTTGATCTGAGGTCATGTAGGGAGAGCAGGGCATTATGGGTGAGGGGAGGAGCTAGGAGCTCGGATCCATAGCTGGATAATCATGCCAGTTCGGATCCGATATCGGATCCATAACCCACAGGTTGCAGACAAATGAATCCACCTACTCAGATGGAACGTTATGGTAAGTACATAACTTCTAATTCTTTATTACCTCCCTCCTGCACATTCCTGTATTGCTTTCCCTTTGTACTTCCCCCTGCTTGCTCCCCATTTCACCACTTTCCTATCTACCCCATTTTAACACCCATAGTCTCGTAAAAAAATAGAATCACAGACAACATACATAAGTAGCAGAAAAACAATAGATCCCTTCACTTTTTGGACTCTGTGTTTGTGTGGATTTTCTCATTGATCAGCAATGCCAAGCAATGGTGAGCAGTGGTGCAATGGTGCAGTTATCTCCACACAATCTCACTTAACCCCGGTGCACTATTCCAACATACAGCAACACATACTATAAAGAATTAATATCATTCCATTATTACTGTTTATTTAAAAGTATTTAAAAGTATTAGATACACCTGGATTCAAATGCAGTATTATCTGGGCTCAAAAAGAAATGTGACAATGCATTTTTTATTTATTTTTATTTATTTTATTTATTTTACATTTGTTAACCAGGATGGTCCGACTGGATGTATGTCCATTTTCAGCGGAGGCCCGGGGAGAAAAGCTCCAAGGTACAAGTACACATTACAATTATTAGAACTATTAGTGAATGGCAATTACACACAGGTTACAGACAGAGCAATACAAACAATCACATGACACTTGTGACTTAAAAAGCATTGCAAGTATGTATATACAGGTAGTAACAACATATTACCTTCAGGAATAAAATACATTGAGTAGCATTAGATACAGTTTACCCTTCATGATATGGAGAGAGGTGGCCAAAGAAAGGACATTTGTAGAGGAGAGGCATGTGAGATGGACAGGGCACTAGTCAAGGTTGGTACAGGGACATATCCAGTGTGATTTGAGGTAATTCTTAAGCTTGTTTTTGAATAAGGTTGGTGAAGGTTCTTTAGTCAGGTCAACTGGTATTGAGTTCCAAATCTTTCCAACAGAGTTGGCAAAGAGCGAGTCACCAGCAGAGTGGTTGGATTTGACTGTTAGAGTTTGGTAGAGGAGTGGAGTGGTTGATTGTTACTGTAGGGGCAGGTCATGTTTTTTAAAGCAAGGGTATTTTCTGGCCGGTAGAGGATTTTGTGGGTAACTATGAGCTGGTTGAGCTGTAGAAGATGAGGTAGTTCCAGCCAGCCTAGGAGATTTAGGTTGTGGCAATGGTGGGTTCGGTAGGGTGAGCCAGTAGCAAATCTGGCAATATGGTTGTAACATGATGATAATTTATTAAGATCAGTTTTGCTCAGGCTGGAGAAAAGAGGAGAGGCATAAGAAGGGTAGATAGTAGATGGGAGTGAGCAATTGTAATTTGAGCAGTTGGGGTGAGGAATGAATTGACCCTATAGAGAGAGCCGAGTTTTTTTATTGATGATTTTTATAGTTTGATTGATGTGCACATCAAACCTGAGGTTGTTATCAATTGAGACACCCAAAAGTTTAGTTTGGGTTTCTGGGGAGATGGTGGTCCCATTACTAGCTGTTATGTTGAAGAGTGGTGTGGTGGTCCTATGCATAAGGGAGAAGAGAAGTAGCTTAGCTTTGTTGGAGTTTAGGATTAGACATTGGTTTAATAGCCATTTTATGGCATTTACACCTGCTACCACAGAGTCAGTTAAGCAGCAGGTGTGATTCATAGACTCAATACTAAGTCAAAGACTTTTAGCAATGCAGCTCGCATTTGCACACTGCTTAACTATGTTAAACATGGAAAGCATTGGAAATATGTATCTCACATGCGCAACCACTTTGCCAGCTGTCGCACAAACCCACTGCTTGCCTAGCTATGGAAAAGTAAATTTGATTATATATTACTGTGTTTATTGTCCATTTTCTGTTTATGACATAAAATTACATGTGGCAGCATAACAAACTGAAGGACCTATCTAACAATATGTCATATATTTACAATACAGCCATGTGTTGCCCCCTCCCAAGCACTGCAGCCCCGGTGTCTCAGTAATTTTTTCACACATTTATCACCTACACTACAGAAATTAATCTCAAATGTTGTGTGATATGCAATTCACATCAATCTGTTAACATGCAGAACTAGAACTACTGACTCATAAGTCTAAAAAGCGTTATCTGCAAAGTTAGGGAAGGAATCAGCATGAAACTTATCCACAGGGAAACAGGTGACTTTCAACACACTTGACCCAAACCATTTTGGTTTTGTCAAGGGTAAATCTTGCCTATTAAACCTAGTGGACTTCTTTGATACTGACCCCAAAGACCTGGATGAGGGATAACGGGACATATCACCTATACAGAATTATCCAAGGCCTTTGACACTATCCCCCATTCAGGTATCATAGAGAATACTTGTATCTGGAGATTAACCCATACATTACTAGATGGATAGCCAACTGTCTCACTGACAGAACACACACTGTCAAAGTTGGGGACTGCACCTCCACTACTAGACCACTTACCAGTAGAATACCACAAGGGTCTGTGCTGGGCCCACAACTGTTTGGAAACTATTTCTCTGAAGTCCAGGCAAATGTAGATGACCTATGGCTTACCAAGTTGGCAGATGAATTTCAACTGGATGCAGTCATATAGAGTCCCTCAACTATATCAACATATTACAGAAGGGGCTGACACAGACAAATGATAGGTGCCAAACTCATGGACTGAACCTTAAAGCAAAAAATGCCTCAATGTTTCCTATGGAAATGAAGTACCCCTGCTAATTATGAAATAGAACCCCTCTAAGCTCAAACACAGTGTTGCAAGACTGGGGATCACATCTTGATAGCAATCTACACTCCAATTGCTATGTGTCCATAGTGGTGAGACACACATTCTACAATGTGCATCTCATAAATAAGGGCATCACATCCCAAACCAGGGAGATCATAGCTCTGCTGTAGTTGATG
Source organism: Protopterus annectens (assembly GCF_019279795.1). Classification (NCBI taxonomy): domain Eukaryota; kingdom Metazoa; phylum Chordata; order Ceratodontiformes; family Protopteridae; genus Protopterus; species Protopterus annectens. The sequence goes on from NC_056728.1 coordinate 1,461,565,746, forward strand.
CTTATCAGACCACTAAATTAGTACAATGATCCCTTCTGTCTGTACCTCACCAGACACCTGCAGCAACTGGAGAAAACACAGAGGTTTGTGACTGGGAGAATCCATGGCCTCCAAAACATGACATACAGGGAAAGACTGAAAGACCTGTCACTGTAATCAGTATCATGCGGGCTACCAAGAGGTGATGTATGTGTGACATATGCATGGCTACAGAGCAAACTCAGACCCTGGCCTCCTGGAAATGCTGGATATCTGCAAATCAAGTGGGATAAGAATAACTTGCTCCAGGGATCTCAACCTAGCATGTGACATAAACAGAACATTCTGGAGAGACAAATGTATCTCCCAGCGATTGCCACTCCTCTGTCATAGGCTCCCACTGCATGTGAAGCAGTGATCCTCAATGACTCTATTCAAGTGCAACCTTGACAACTGGATGGGTGACTGTAAATTCACCCCTTAGGGTGGCACCTATGTTCCTCATGGACAGGGCCAGTTGGTGCTGATCACAAAATTGCTCTGCTAATAATGACCATCTATCTAACTATGCTCAATAAGGGTACTCGTGTCTTTACATGGATAGGCTTATAAACACTCTAGGGCCATTAGGCTAACAACCTCCGATGAACCTTTGAAACTATGAACATATACAGGCCTCCCAGCATCTTCTCTCCAACATGCCATGCTGATGTAATCCACTGTAAGCTGATCTGCAGTCTTGTACAAGTCAGACTTGTGCCGTGTCACTTACATAAAACACAACTTCTGTAGTCTGTGTACTTAGGTAGTGGCTCTGTTCTCACTGCAGTCAACTGTGTGTGTGTGCGTGTGCGTGCGTGCGTGTGTGTGTGTGTGTGTGTGTGTGTGTGTGTGTGTGTGTGCGCGCGTGTGCGTGTGTGCATGTGTGCATGTGTGAGCGCATGTGTCTAGCCCAAAAATCAGAAGTGTGTATCCTGCAGTTACCGCTCCAAACCCATGGGCTGACAGTATTTTGATACTTACACATGTCTACACAATCACTTCATGCAGACCACCCAATGTCTTCTCTCCAAGATGCTCTACTTATATCATCCACTATAAGTTATAAAAGTCAGACTTACATAAAGTACTGACTTCTGTAGTCTGTGTACTTAGGTAGGGGTTCTATTCTCACTGCAGTCAATGTGTGTGTGTGTGTGTGTGTGTGTGTGTGTGTGTGTGTGCACTTGCTTGACATTACAGATAGCCTTTATATACCAACATGTAGGACACTGTTAGTACAGTATTATTCTCAACACACACTGCTCTCATCAGCTATAAAGCGTTGTCTGGGACACTCCAAGTCAGACCTCAGCTGTGGTGCTTGCATAAAGTACTGAGTTCTGCAGTCTATGTACTGAGATAGGTAGGGGTACTATTTTCACTGCAGTCAAGTGGTGTATGTGTGTGTGTGTGTGTGTGTGTGTGTGTGTGTGTGTGTGTGTGTGTGTGTGTGTGTGTGTGTACATGTGTGCGTGTGTGCGTGTGCATGTGTGTTTGCATGTGTGTGTGCTTGTGGTCTTACTTAACATTACAGAGACCCTTTTACACCAGCATGTGGGACACTGTTATTACCATATTCTCAGCAGACACTGCTGATGTCATCAGCTATATCTGATTTGTGGATGTGCACAATTCCCACCAGGGCATGGTCAGAGACTGGCCTGGAGGCCAGGCAAAAGCCACCTCATCCTATACAATACAGATTACAGTGACATGGCTTTCAGTCTATCCACATACATCATGACATGGTTTGTAAGCCCTGTGTTTTCTTGGTGAAAATTCCTGTGGTCTCTAAATTTGCTGCATGTGTCTGGTGAAGTACATGTAAAAGAGAGCATTATACTCTATTAGTGTTCTGATGAGGTTCAAGTAAAGTTCTGTAATATAATCCTGAGATCTGACTATCATGGTGTGACTTATGATGTGCACAACATAGACTTTCAATAACAGTGTAGAGACTTGGTGGTTGAAGTTCATATTGCTGTCTACGTGTGTTCCCAGTGCTTACATTACTGGGTTTTAGCATAGCGGGACTGTTTTAAATGCTGTAATTAGCAGGGAATTGTACTTTTCAGAAGGGCAAAAATACATACACATTTTTTCATTCATTTGTACAGTGTGTGGCTTTGTCAGCAATCATTTTTCTGTCTTAGCCCCTTGTGTAGTATCTTATCATTATAGATGCACTTAATGATTGCACCCAATATGCAAGAATCAACAAATGCAATAAGCCAAAGGCCTTATAATTTAACCTGAACTGTTAAGAAATAGATTCCAAACAGTAAAGGCCAAGCACATATACTTGGGGTACGGCAATGGTGACAGCTCTGCTGGTACTGGTTGATGCACCAACTTGCACAGTATGTGTTCTGTCACTGAGCCAACTGGTTACCCATTTTGGGATGTAAGGGTTAATCCCTAGCTGGGAGAGTGTCTCAATGTTACCTGCATGCGGGATTGTATCCAAACTCTAGGCCAGATCAAGATACACAATATGCACTGTCTTACCTTCATCCAGGCGTGTCACACAGAACCAATGGTCTGTGACATCACTGATTGCATATTGTGTGACTCAGCACACGAACCTTACTAAGTTGAATACATACCGTCCACATAGACTATGTTTCTGTACAAGGGTGTACATCAACATGCATCCATTTGAGTTGGGGGAGAAACACTTTATACATGCATGTATAGACACATTCTGACTCTCCACTTCTGTGAGATAGACCAACATATCATCATGGACCTTTACTAAATGGACATTAATAATAACCTAGCAATGTGGAACAGAGCTGTGTGAGTTGTTAGTACTACATCATGTCTGCTACATCTGTTAGATGTCCTCAAAGAGGTCATCAAGGGAATGCATGATGACAGCACTATCATCATTTTGAACTTGAGAATGCCAAGGCATTTGACACAAATCCACAATGAGGTATTCATTCAATAATGTCAGATGTGGCCATAAACACCTATATCACCAAATGGGGAGACCACTGTATCACATATGTTGCATGTAAATATGTTGAAATGTGTGAAGTGAACTATATCTCAGGTCCAGTGATCAGGTCTGTACAAAAGTGGTGTCTACTAGGCCCTTTCCTGTCCATTATTCAAGTCACAAACATCATGAATGACATACTCATCGTGAGTCTAAACAGCTTTCTGAAGGATTACAGATTGTGGGCAATCATTGACTACAACTGTTGTTGTTGTTTGTCTTTCGGCTTTTCCTGATTAGGGGTCGCCACGGCGGAACTCTGGTCCGCTAATAATTGGCAGTAGGTTTTTATGGTGCCGAGTTGCCAGCTCAACGCCCAACCTCCAACAAAGGCACGCCCATTCACTCATGTCTTTCGGAACCTGCGATATTAGTATAATACCAAAAGTATCAACACAAGCTAAATATTGCTACCACAGCCATGACAACACCTGCAATGACACAAAAACTTGGGTGGGATTTGTTACATCAGATAAAGAAACACATAATCCAAGTATAATGTAGACACCACACCCTATAATCAGACCAATAGGTATGTGACCTGCATATTGGGATAGATGGTATGTGGACCATTCACCAGTATGTGGCCACAGTGCTAACTACACCCTTGTATGTAACACAACTACTGAGTATATGAAGGACATCCACATCACAGGCCATAATACCTCCATAGTTCACAGTCTTCATCACGCCAATAACTGAGTACAATGCACCATTCTTCACACACCTCCCTACACATCTCCCAGCGATGTGTAACTAAAGTGTGCCACCTTTGCCACAGTGAGCTGTCACACATTGTATTGGCCATACCTAAGTATTCTTTTTTGTGGTATAAACACTGCTGTCTGATGGTGCGGAACCCTCATCAAGTTGTTACACCAGATGCATGTGTGCTACCTGTTCTGGTGGTGTACACAGTACATACATAGGTGTTTGGCAATATTAATGGCATGGATAACATTTGTGACAATGTGGATTGTGCTATATACATATATACATATATATATATATATATATATATATATATATATATATGTATATATATATATATATATATATATATATATATATATATATATATATATATACCATGCAGACCAGTCAACTAGTCTGCATTGATCATACTGTTGCATACAGGTATTGCAGTGTCTCTCCTAACACCTGCAGCAGATCTTACAGTCCCAGGACAGTGTGAGTGATGACCCTCATAGAGTGTGGATATATCATAATAGCTGTACAAGTGTGTTTGTGCAGAATCATCGCTGATCACTTTAAATCACATATGTTAGGTTAGAGGCATGGGATTACTGGTAGTATTGTTCTGATATTGTCCATGATTGTGCTTGCTTATTTTAATGTTGTCCATGAGCCTTTACCTGTGTCCCACTTGCTGGAGATCTCTGCTGCAATTCCACTCATATTCAGGCAAATCAGTTTGCACAGCTTCACAATATGCAGCATACCTTTCTATTAGAGCAAGAAATCTGGACAAACCCCAAAATAATGTGGGGACAAAGGCCTAAAAATAGGGACAGATTTTAAATATTGCAGTTATAAACTTAGAAAGTTGTTAGAGTAACAGGATTTGGATTTAGATGCATTTCCTGAAGGATATGAAGCATGAAACTCAAATGTATGTCATTATCTAGTTATTTAACATTTATTAACTGGGAAAGTCCAGCTTGGAACAAAGCCAATTTTCAGCGGAGGCCTGGGGAGAAACGCTCCAGACGCATGTCTTTATAATGTAGGAAGAAACCAGAGCACCTGTAGGAAACACACACAAATGCAAGGAGGACATGCAGACTACACACAGAAGGCACCCCAGCTGAGAATCAAACTGGAAAACCTCTTGCTGTGAGGCGACAATGCTACTGCTGCAACACTGCGCCGTCCTAGTTTAGTGACTTCAATCCTCAATGATTAGCTGGAAAACCACAAATTTTATGAGGAAAAGACAAAAAATCAGGACATTCTGCAAAATCTGGACAGTTGAGAGATTATGAACACTACCTCAATTGTAACATCTCTGATAGATGGAATTTATATTAGATTGTCAATTGTGACGACACATAAAGAGCGAAATACTTAAATAGTGAGATCTCAGGTTAGCGATTTTTTTTTCTTAGGGAAAAAAAAACGCTTGGCCTGAGCCGTGACACTGCCCTTTACTCCACTGTAGTGGGATCTCAAAGTTGGTATATTTAGTTAGGATTGGTGTGGGGGGCGAAGCCCCCCAGTTTAAATTGTTTTAACTAGTGTGTTTTGTCTTGTTGGTCGACCGATTTTTTTCCCTAGGAAAAAAAATCAGTGACCTGGGGTTTTGCTGTTTTACCATTTTGCTCTTTGTGTGTCATCGAAACAGCATTCGCTGTAATGCCATTTTGGCAATCTAATATAAACCCGATAGATGTCCTCTGCATTGAATCTGCCATGGTGGTGCTGCGGTAGCGTTGTCACCTCACAGTAAGACGTTGTCCTGTTCGATTCTCAGCTAGAACGTCTTCTGTGTGGAGACATGCGTGAATGGGCATACCTTCGTTGAAGGTTGTGCATCAGGGCTGGCAACTCGGCATGTAAAAATCTACTGCCAATCATTAGCAGACCGGAGTTTCGCTATGGCAACCCCTAACCGGGAAAAGACAAAAGCCACAACAAGATGTCCTCTGCATTATTCATGTAAGGATGCTTATCTCACACAGACATCCTCCACATTGTTATTTCACCTTATATGCCACTCACATAATACATATTTTCACTGTGCTGTCCCTACTGTACCAGACTGATATGTGATTGGTGTTGCTGCTACAACTGTCTTCCAGTGACATTTCCTCATCTGCTGTACATTAGGTTGTTTCACCTGTTCTCTTTCCTTGTGTTCATTCCTATATTTCATCTGTCCATCCCTATTAAATATACACACTTCCCCGGAGTGCTTATTTTACATGGCATTCCATGTACCTTTACAGATGATTTGCACATCTTCAGTACAAAATGCCAGGAATGGGATTTCACAATAATCTGCACTGTAGATACACTGTCCTGTACTGTGTTTGGACCATATACTTATCATACCTCTCAACTGTCCAGATTTTCACAGAATGTCCAGATTTTGCATTTATATCTTTTGGTGTATTCCTTATCAAATTTGTAGTTTTCTGCCATATCACTGGTATGATCTCAGAACTGCTTTGACTTTGTAATTACATTTGAGTTTCAGACTTCAAATCCTTCCTAGTATGTATCTTAATACATACCCTTGGTTATTCTAGCACATTTCTAGAGAGTAAATATGTCATATATGTCCCTATTTCTGGGTCATTGTCCCCCCATTATGTTGACCTTTGTCCATATGTCTTGTACTAAGAGATTGAGTGCTATCTCTGGAGCCCTGGTGAGCACTGTAGCATTCCACACAAAACCGCATACCTTCAGTGCTCTGATGTAAACAAGATTGCTATCCATGTTTGCTTACATGGTTTCTCCTGGCCAGCGACACTGTTGCCAGCCATGAAACCTTGCTTATTTATGTTTAAACATAGTGTGTGGCATGAATATGCAATGAGCTCTGCTGCTCACTGTGAATTACCATGCACACATGTAAACGACTTGTAGACTTTGCGCAGAGCCTACACTGAGTTTATCGAATCCTAGGGCAAAAGTTTTTTTTTTTTTTGCATTAAGCTCTTGCACCTGAAATCATAGACTTCATCAGAATGCATTACTTATATCAAACGAAACCGGTCTGGATTTGAATATTCACTTTTTGAAATGTGCTTTTTAGCACAAACACTTAAATAAATTATAATATTTTCCACACCATGGTCTGCTGGTCATTGCCTTTGTTAAATATGAATTTTGGGATATGGCAGCTGCCTTACTTGCAGGGGCTTTTTGCTTTCTTATATCAGCATCAGACATTTTATAACCAGTTCATATCATATGAATTGCTGAAATCTTAGACAGTACAATAAAAACTGTTGTATAAACCAGGGTTAAAAATGTTGTAAAATGCAACTGACCAGTTAAAATATATTTGTACAATAATTACCTGTAACTAATCCACTGCAATTACTCTAAACAATGCAGTGTCTAAATTATATTTGCTGTTTTTCTTAAAAGACACATAATGTTAGCTGCTTCATTAAGCCCAGGTGAAATATGAGCTGCAAAATGCACTTGCCACCAGAACTCCCTACATTCTAAAATGTTCTTCCACCATCCTGAAAAAGGTAAGACAGAATTTCTTTCCAAAACCAAAAATAAAAACGTTTTTATATTGTTGCAACTTTGGCTGTGGCATGCAAGGTCATTCTTAAGATTTTTATTTGTAATGGCATATTCATGTTCATAAACTCATTCCCTCAATGACCACTTCATTTTGCCAACATAAAATGCCCCATAGGTAGAACATGCTGCAATGTATACCATAGCTTTAGTCCTGCAGTTAGCCCTGGGTAGGGTGCAATGCCTCAAATTCTTCTGTCCAATCTAAAGTGTTGGTTTGTCAAAAATTAAATGACAATGGTTACAAAAGTTCCATTTTCTTGTACCACCCCTCTTTGAATTTTTTTTATGACTGTGTTCCAACAACATTTTTATATTTTTCGATCATTTAAAGGTGTAAACAGAGGATGCCCGCACCACTTCTCTTATAATTTCAAAGTGTGTAAGGGTTCCTGAATTTTCCTTAAAAAGTGCTTTTTACATACTTGACCCCATTGATAGAGGTACAAATAAAATCTTTGGTATCTGGTTTGTTTTTTGTCTCCACTGTCACAAGGTTTCACTACCCCACCTTTTAAAATATGAAGGAATATATCAGTTATACCCTGGGTAACTTAATGTTTAATGTCATCAAGAAGATTCCTGCGGTACCCCCTCATCAAAAATAAATCCACCAAATAATCCATCTGATGTTAAAAAACAGTTTCGTCTGGAAATTCATAACATTTGACCTTTTACTGCACTGATTCTTTGTTTGCAAATGTGGTTACTTTTAAAATGCAAGTAACTGTTGGAAAAGTCTATTTCCTAATACATTCAAAGAAAAAAACAATATTCAGTTTTTTATATAAATTAATATAAAAAAATCAATGTTGTTGCATCAATAATTATAAATGAACTTTAAAAACTTTGTTGTGAAATTTATAAACTCAACAAATTCCTCAAATGTTGATAGGGGCCCATTCCAAATCATAAAGACATTGTCCAGGAAACTAAGGTATATATCTCAATACTGTGTAAATTTGGAAAGAAACAAAATGTTGTTTTCCCAAAACAGTAAAACAATATTGGCATATGTTGGGGCACACATGGCTCCCATTCTTCATACTTAAAAACATTGTATCTCAGTGCAACGTCCAGGGACTCATTTAGAACAATTTCTGAACTGGAATCAGGTGTAAGTTCAAATGACATTTGTTCATACCAATCAATACCAACTGAGTGTGCAATTATAGTAAATAAATACTTAATGTGCATGGTAGCAAACACACCTCCTTCAGAGAAATGTGTATTTCTAATCATTTCCAAAAAGTGGCAAGAATCCCTTCCTATGTGGGGACTAGAATCAATAAACTTCACTATCAGTTCAATTTTTGAACTGTGTGCCACAACAATGGGTCTTAAAGGGTGGTCTCTGAGTTTTTATGAACCTTTGAAATGCCAAAAATGGTTGGAATTCTGAATTTGACAACCTTTAGGTAATGAAACAGACTTCTGTCAGTTCTCTCCTCTGTCATTAAATTTTCTAACCAAAGGCAAATTTTATGATAATAAACATTAATTTAATTTACTGAAATACATTCATAGGAATCTGGAAGATTCAACAGGTTCAACATTCGTGCTACATAGTCAATGTATAAAATGAAAACAACCCCTCTACCCTTGTCTGGTTTCATAACCCTATAGTGGAATCGGAGGCCAAATTATTCAAAATCCTCCATTCTTCTTCAGATAAGTTGATGTGATATTTAAATTTATTAACTTCTAAAACAGCCATAAGTCTCTTTTCATACTGTTTTTCAAACAGGGATAATACTGGATTGGAGGTCGGGGGTTGTAGATACTTTTCCTCCTCAAGGACTGAGTATTAACCAAATCATTTTGATTATTAAAAATTAAGGAAAAATTTAAGTTCCAAATTTATTTATTTATTACAGTTTGATGACTGGGATAGTCCACTGGGCCTGGAAGAGCCCGTTTTCAGTGGAAGCCCAGGGAGAAAAGCTCCACAGGATATAGACAATTTTGCAATAGTTATACAAGAGTAAATAAAGTAATAGAACAGTGAAAAATACAGAGATAATATACAATTTGTTTAAAAAAGTCATAACATTTCTAATCCTAGGTAATGATTTTCAAAAGTGAGATTCATGTAGTCTCGACATATTAAAAGTACAGGCATTTCAGATGAAAAAAGCATGTAAGTAAAACATTTATGTATAGATGAAAAAACAAGTTTTTTTTTTTTTTAGAAGTTAGAAATATGAGGAGAGGCTAGAGAGAAGACGGTGAGGTGGGAGAGGTAAAAGGTGGTATATAGCGGAGAAAGGGAGTAGGTTGGGGGAGTTTATGAGGTATAGGGTAGGAGAGGAAGTAGAGGCAAAGGGTAAGCAGCACAGTGATAGAAGTTTGAGGTATATAGTGCATGGGAGATGGTGTTAAAGAGTTTATGTGGTAGGGGTACAGGAACATTCCCACTTTGAAAGGAGGTGAGAGTGGAGAAAAGTTTTGAAGTTTGAGTGGCTCTGAGTATTTTGAAGGCTGATAGGGAGAGAATTCCTGAGTTTAGCTAGGGAGCAAGGTAATAGTAGGTGTCCAGGGGGTTGATGAGGCTTATATATGTTTAGAAGATTGTGGTTTTCTGATCTTAGAGAGTGGTTGGGAATGTAGGGGGTTAAAGAGGTGGACAGAGAAGGACAACTAGAAGGTCTGAATATGAGCTTGTGAGCAGTATTAAGTCTAATGAGTTTTAAGTAGTTAGGAAGTTCAAGCCATTTCAGGGAGTGGAGAGAGAGACAGTGAGGTGATAAGTTTCTGGAGTTGGTGGCAGATTTGGAGAATTTATTGTAACAGGCTTCCAACTTGGCCTGTAAGCCTAGCTGAAGATTAGTGAATGGGGGGGGGCACTGTACATAAGAGAGGGAAGAAGGTAAGTAGAGGTAAGGGTGTGTCTGGTGGAGGGGATAAAGTAATGAGTGTGTCTATACAGGAGACCTAGTTTTTAGTGTTTTATTTTTATATTATTTTGGGTATGGATATCAAATTTTAGATTTTCATCAATTATGACACCAAGCAGTCTGGTATGTAATACTATTTCTATGCGGCTGTTATTCTGAGCGGTCACTGTAAAAGAGTTTTTTTCTATATTGGTCTTTTTGGATGGGGAGAAGATCATTAACTTCATTTTATTGGCATTTAAGGTGAGGTGATTACTATGCATCCATGATTCGGTTTTAGAAAAGGCTAACTGAGTTTTGAGAAGTAGGTTGGAGAGGGTGTCTGCTGTACAAATAATGGTCGAATCATCAGCATATTGAATTAGTGTGGCATTGGAGAGAGACTGGTGGAAATTATTAATGAAGAGGAGGGGGCCTGGGATGGAACCCTGGGGAACTCCTGTAGGGGTATGTAGAAAGGAAGAGAGTGAGTTTTTCCATTTGATGGCTTGCTGTCTTTCAGAGAGGTAGCTGGTGAACCAGGTGATGGTAGGACAGGAGAGGTTGAGAGAGGAGTGTTGGGATAATAGTAAGGGGTGAGAAATGTTATCAAAGGCTTTGGAGAGGTCAAGGAACAGAGTAGAAACTATTTTGCCAGAGTCGTGAGCAAGGTTTATGGAGTCTAGAAATGAGAGGAGGGCAGTGATGGTACTATGCCCGGGATGGAAACTATGTTGTGTAGGGGTTAGTAGGTTGTTTTGGGTTATATAGGACATCATTTGGGATTGAATACATTTCTCCATTATTTTTGATAGTGGGGATAGGATGGCTATGGGCTGAAAATTAGAAGTGTCAGTGTTTTTGCCTCCTTTATGGAGTGGAATGATAAAGGCATGTTTCCATAGTGAGGGGGCATATGATTCTAGTATGGATCGGTTTATTAACATAGAGATGAGATGGGCAATGCTGTCTGGTAGACAATTTGAGAAAAATTGTGGGTAGGTTATCTGGGGGCAGGGGAGCATGGTTTGAGTTGAAGGAGGAGCTTTTTTTTTTTTTTAATTTTAAATAATTTCAAATCTAACAGAATTCCACCTAAATCCACGTGATGGGATGGAACAATCATAAAACCTCACCAAAATAGGCAATGGTGAGTTTCTGTTAATTTATTTGGTCAGAAACTTGTACAGTAACTTGGAATTTAAGTTCTACTTTCTTCTCTGCTGACCTTGTCTGTGTCCCCTCCCCTCTTCAGGGGTCAAAGTTCTTCTTAGCCAGGGAAGGAAATCCTTACCAGGTGAATTATAAATCTCCTCAACCTTTACTATACCAACCTGTTCTCTGGAGGAATTTATCTGAAAGGATACCAGCTCAAGGAGACCAAAAATGTGATCATCAGTGGGACCAAAATTCCCACCAGGATTGTTTGCAGGTCTTGGTGCACTAAATGCTGACCCGATGGATGTAAGGTATGCCTTCCCATCCTTATAAGCCTCATGGTCATGATTCAATTTTTTATGCTTATAATTCATATTGTTCTGAACAAATGTGTCCACTTTTTTAAACATGGATTTGTAATTGGTGAATTATTGGTCAAACAATAAGTCCTGAGTAATCAAACTGTTTAAACTTAAGTTCAATGTTAACACTGATCAGTTGGTTGTCATTTTTTTAATAATAAGCTCCATGAGTTGGAACCCAGTTTTGTTAAACAGTGAAATAATTTTCCGGTGTAACCAAGAACCTGACATAGTACCACTAGGGAACTTTCAGGTTTGCAGTCCCTTTGGGGCTAACCTGTCCTTTAAATATTGTTTCAAATAAGCATTGCCAATTTGAAGGGAATACTGTTTGAACAACATTTTTTCCATCCTTTTCAGTTGTGTAGTGAGTGTACCTTGGGGGAGGGTTGTCAGCCTCCTGAGCACCCCACACATCTGTGTTCAACCAAACATCAAAATTCTGGTAGCCGTAGTTGAAACCAGTCTTCTTACTTCCCCCTTTATTTCACGTGTTCTGCTTAGTAGGATTGTCTAAACCAGGGATCTGAAATTACCAACACCTTTAGAACAGTTACCAACCATGTCACTAAAACTCCCCACCAAAGTAGAATAATCTGCTGGTTGTTGGTAGTTGAACCAAGTTGGCTAAGTTCCATGGGAATTGTAGTAGCAAGTGCATTTTGGGGTTCAAATTTTACCACGGTTTAATGAAGCAGATAACATTATGTGCCTTTTAAGAAAAAAAACAAATATGGTTTAGTGTAGACACTGCATTGCTCAGAATAATTGCAGTGAATTAACTATGGTTAATTATTACGTGGATATATTTGTAACTGGTAAGTTGTATTTTATAACATTTTTAACCTTGGTTTATATAACAGTTTTTAGTGTACTGTCTGTTTAAGATTTTGACTCAGCAAGTCATATAACATAGACTGGTTATAAAATGGCTGATGCTGATGTAAGTAATGCATTCTGATGAAATGTGTGATTTCAGATAAAAGCGCTTAATACAAAAATAAAAAAAGTTTGGACTTTTTATCCTGCCTTACTGGTCATCCTTTCAACACATTATGTATTACAAATAGGGTTTGCCTGCAAAAGAACTTGACTAAATTGTCCATTTGAGCACAGGAGAATAATATACTGATAAATACATCAAATACTAAGCAAATGAGATTTGAGAAACTGAAAGGTGAATATTTAATACAGCACACACTGACTGAAACTGTAGATTCATTTAAATACCTGAGTACATAGGTAGATTCAGTTCTGGGGTTTTCTAATCATATCAACCAATTGGTTAATGATAGTTATAGAATTATAGGTTGTATAAAAATATTCATAAACTCTAGAAAATCAGAAATGATGAATTCATTGTTTATTAGTTACATTAGACCCAAACTTGAGTATGTACACGTCCTGTGTAGAAGATTCTAGAGGCATGAGAAGTGTACTAATTGAGTCTCTGAGAGAGTAGCTGATGCATGGAATAGACTACCAAATCACATTAAAGCAAGCACTAGTTTATATATTTAAGAACATCCTAGACAATTATTATGGGAATAACTGTTTTGGTATTTTGGCTGGCATTATTGCCAATGCTTGAAATATTTGTATGTATGTATGTATGTATTTTATGCTTATGTCCTTGGTCATGCCTAAAAAGGGGTTCTTGGACCAAACCACCAACCAAATTAACTAACAAACAAACAAGCAAATATATAAAATTCATTGACTCCATTTACAAGGGTGGTGAGCTCCATTTCATTCTGTATTCCCCTCAAATCCTTTTTGATTGTATTTAATTGCTGGCTACCTCAAATATCATAATTAACATATACTTTTCATCTTTATTTTTACAAGAATTTTAAATAACTTGATTATAATTGCTCAATATTTATGAATTCAGTTAGCTCTATTTTAGTCCTATGGTGAGAACGTAAATAACATTGGTAGTAACTTAAGTTTCTTTTTTTGTTAGCCATTTTAGATTTTGGGCTTGGTAATATATAAATATATTGCTTGATTTAATTAATGCTTAATAAAATAACTTTATGCTCCATTCTTAGGTTTCCTCTGTAAAAACAAATGCTTTCCTTACTATAGTAGTGTTACCTTTGAGTAGATTTTCTACAAAAATACTGCCTTAATGGCATATAGATAGCAGTGCCTTACTACCCTTCCTCTGGCAGCCTGTCAAAGCTCAGAACTCCTCCCACTGTGGATTGGAAGGAACAACCAGCTGCCAGAAGCAGGAAAGTCCTTCAAAATCACAGACGGCAGCTCTTCAGTTTTTTTTTTAGTGCCACCTTGGAACTAAATAGTTCTCTGGGAAGACTAAACTACTCCTGTCTGGCTGATTTCATCTTCAGAGCTCAAATACGAGACCTTTTTTTTTTACTCCCGCTGCCTTTGTCTATCAGTGCCGTAACGGTGTAGAATGCTGATTTGTTTGTTTCTTTAAAAAAATATGTTTTCAGTATTTTATTTTCTGGTACAATATAAGATTATACTGCATATATTAAGCTGATTACTGCTTTATGTGGAGTTTAAAACCTTTTCTGAGTGTATATGGTCTTCAGAGAATGTTTGAGACTGTTCCTGCACTGGGTCCATTTCAGTGGAGTACTGACATTGCCTCGTGCTGCTATAATCACAAGTAAATCACGGCTGCTATTTCCTTTGCTTTAAGGCTTTATTTAGAATTTTTTGACAGGAAAACTTGCTGTTTTTTTTTTTACTTTCTCTTCCTGTCTTCGTGTATATGTGTGAATTGTGTAATCTGATGACATTTTACATGATTATTTTGTTTAAATTGCAGTTTTGGTGCCATTTTGTTTAGGAAGCATTTCTGGCAGGAATTCTTCTTAGGTTTATTCTTAATTCATTGTCTAAGACTGTTTTATGATATTTCTATTATTTGGGGTTGATTCCAGCCTTTATGTCTTAATTTTGGTGGCATTTGGGACATGTATTTGTGTCTTGTGCTGGGTTACTGAAATTGCTGTCATTTTCCATAGTGCAGTATTTAGAATAGCATCCCTGTAGAAATAGACTTCCATTTGCTGTTGTCAGGGAGAATAGTGGGTTTTCTCCATTTGTTTATTAGGCTGACTGTGCATCCAATATTGATATTGGTCTGGCTCGAATTTTGTCCCCTGACTTGATGGACTTGGATATGGTGCTGCCCTTATGCACCTACAAATCATACTAATAAATCAAAAAATATGCCTCAGTCTATGGCTTGTGACTCTTAGTAATCTCAACCAAGGGCAAGCTGTTGGACCACTTGCCTTCTTTTACCTCCAGGTCCCCTGGTGTGGGGAATTATGCCACAACTGTGCATGCCACAACAGTTAGTCACATCCTCCATAGCTGTACTATTGCCTGCTTCAGGTAGGGAAGAACCAAACTCTTTATGTACAGTGAAACCAGGGGGTGCAGATACTGTTTTCAGAGTTGACATGTCTCCCCCCTAGGGATTTACCCACTAGTGTAGTGTATGTTAAAAAAAAGGAAAATGGAGACCTAAGACCTACCCTGTGTATGGGTAGCAATTGCTGTTTTTTCCCCATTGTTTAGACTGTTGATTGCAGAATGCAGACCTTGGTTATGACTTAATGCAACCACTTTTACCACCATTCTATCATCCTTGGATCATGATTTTGTAGGGGATCTGATGTCTGAGGTTTCACTTGTGTCAGACCTTGTTTGTCTGCTCCTGAATTCAGCAGAGTTTGTGATCTTTTGGACACCAGTTGTGAAAACCTTTCCTCCACTAATCCCAGTGTCAGAGGATGTTTGTTAAGATAGCTTGTATTCCTCATGGAGGTTCTGCCTAATAAAGTGCTTTTGAAAAAAAAAATCAATGTATATTCAGCCATGCTTTTGGCCTCCAAGCTCCCCTGTTTGTGGACCCTGCTTCAGTGTTCACAGTGACCACTTCTAGTAAAAAGACATATTCAAACCTAGTCCATTCAGATATACTAGGCAAATGGCTAGCATATTAAGGAAGCAAGCTGACTCAGTCCAGCATGGTAGTTGTGAGTATTTTTCTACCAGTGTGTTTTGTGTAAATTTGAATTCAGGGGTATGTATAGTTTATAAACAAGCAGCTGCTTGATTACTTGTTGAGAAAAAATCTCTGTCAAAGATATTGTTTACATTTAGTCTCTAAATATGAGCGAAAAAGAGACTTAGATAGGACTGATACTATTTCTAGAAAGGCAGCATTGTCAATGGTAATTTAAGAGGTATGCTTGTTGGCACAGTCAGAATGTTTCTAATGAGTGTAAACCTGAGATTATGAATGATTCACCTGAGTCTGATTGCATGTTTTTTGTACAGCAGCTAATCAGATCGTTAATCACTGGGATGGCAAAAGTGTATGGAGACAGGACTGTTGAAAATATTTAATTTTCCCTAGTTGTCCTCCTATAAGTATGATAATTTTAATCAGTTTTCCAAACAGAAGTCCTAACTGATCAAAACCAAGGTAATAAAGGATAATGGCAGGTTGGGTCCTCATCCAAGCCTAATTAGAGGGCTTCCTTTCTCTAAAAGGATATTCCCCCTTCTTATCTGGAGTTTGCATGTTCTCCCTGTGTTCGCGTGGGTTTCCTCCGGGTACTCTGGTTTCTTCCCACATTCCAAAGACATGCATCTGGAGCATTTCTCCCCGGGCCTCTGCTGAAAACAGGCTCTGTGGAACCTAGTCGGACTTTCCCGGTCAACAAATGATAAATAAAATAAATAAATAAAATAAATAAATCTGTGAGTATGCCGAGGCATGACACCTGTCTTTCTCAAGCACCCTCCAGCAGCCACATCTCTATAGTTAGCTGTACTGAACCTCACTGGCAGTGGTTATAGGTAGCAGTGGTATGATCATTCACCTCTGTTCAAGGAGGCTCCCTCTCACCCACTGGACTTGACTTTGTTATTCTCTGAAAAATGTTGGTTGCCAGAGTCATTGAACTGGTACTTATTTGAGAAAGATATTTTGTGTCTGGATGGCACTGTCAGTATTATGTTTGCCATTTGGGGTATCCACTACCCCTAGAGTGCCTACCAAAATTCCAGCTAGGGTTCAAGCTCAACCTCCAGTAGTTGTGTTTGATATTTTCACAAAGACTAGTCTTTCTGCATTGCTTAATCAACTCCTGCTAAATTATAACTTTTCTTCCTGAAGTCAAAATCAACGGTATTTATGGACTTCTCCAGGAAAAAAGTCACCTTGGCAGAGAGTTCCTAAAAATTCTTGGACTGAATGCATCCTTGATTCTCCTGATACTACTGGCCCATCTTTTCATGAGGAAAATTCTCTGGTATGTCCAAAATTGTCAGATCAAACACCTTCATTCCCTGGAATCCAAGTTGCCAGTGCTGCCTTTTTGCTGATGAGTGTTAAAGTGGTGGAGAAAACACATAAGTATTTATCCAAAATTTCCTTTCTCCCTTCTGTTTCCAGTGCTATCTGTACTGACAGATTTGTCTAATTTTGTTAGGAAGCTATGTCAATGGGGAGGCAAGTATTTGCCATTTGGGGAGCCCAAGGGTGAATGGAAACATCTATTTCTGGATATATTGGTGGTAGTTTACTCCTTGAAAATCCTTCACCTGCTTTGAACTCTGGGTCAACTTCTGGTGGTTCTGGCCTACACCACTGCCTTATCTACATTCTTGGGAATATGAGGTCTTATCCTTTGTGTCATCTGGCACTGGTAGCCTGGATGCTGGCTTTTAAGTATTCTTGAACTCTTCGGGCATCTTTTGTCCAATGAGAGCAGCACATTTTGGCAGCCAGACATAGCTGTTCATGGGAAGACCCATATGAGGGGTCGCTCAAGGTAGTCACGTGCCAGGATCTAGATCACATATGGGGAACACCTCAAACAAATCTGTTTGCCTCCTTTCCAAATAAGACAGCTGTTGAAATTCTGTTCCAGATATCCTTGCAATCATGCTTGGAGGACAGATGCATTCTCATTTTCCTTGACGGGAATGTTCTTGTATGCATTCCATTCTTTCCACTAATTCTCAAGGCAGTTCTGAAGGTTCTACAGGAAATGTAAAAGTTTGTTGTGGTGACTCCCTATTGGCCTAGGAAATCTTGGTTCTCCCTTGTAATGGTATTGTTCAAAGAGCCAGGGCTATTACCACAGACTTCCTTACACTCTGGATCTGCTCACAGTCTCAGGGTTAACTGATTTACCCCTATTTAGAGAACCTTCAACTGACAGCCTGGATGATACACTCTTGACTATATTTAGGCACGTGTTTCTTAAGAATGTGCAGGAGGTGTTAAAGGAGGCCAGAAAACCTGCAACTTGAAAATATTCTGTTTTCAAATGGATAACATTTTCCTGGTGATGCCTAAATGAAATGGGGTCTATTGTGGTTAAACTCCTCTGATCTTGAAGTCAGCTACTTCAGGATGGTTTAGTGTATGCATTCTTTAAGGTGCATCTAGTGACCCTCTCTGTATGTCTGCCTGTGGATCCCCCACCTTCTTCTTCTCTTTTGGTAAAACCATTTATGAAGGGAGTACTGCATACGAGAACCCCTTACAAGCACATTTCTCCTTACTGGGATCTCAGCTGTGTTCTTGTAAAATTGACCTGACCACCTTTTGAACCAGTAGCTCATGCTGATCTCAGGTTCTTAATGTGGCAAACTATTTTCCTTATTGCTCTGAAATCTGTAAGGCTAGTTTCTGAGCTGCATCTCTAATAGTGGGGCAACCTTACCTGTTTTCCACAGGGATAGGGTTGTGTTATGCACTAATTCTTCCTTAATGTTGTAAATGTTTAAGAATTCACTCTCAAGCAGACTGTTTTTCTCCCTGGGTACTGCCCAAAACCCTAGAATTAAAGGCCCCAGCAGGGCCACTTTTTCAGTAATCTGGATAGTGTAGGAAGACCAGGAGGGGGGCACAAGATGGTGTTGGGGGAGCGCTGTGGAGACCTTTTGCCTAGGGCACCAGTTGACCAAAGGCTTTTTGTTTAGTAGCTTTTGTTGTTGTGTGTGAGAGTGTGTGTGTGTGTGTGTGTGTGTGTGTGTGTGTGTGTGTGTGTGTGTGTGTGTGAGAGTGTTTGGTTTTTAGTTTGTAACAGTAGGTTTTCACAAAGCTTGCGTTTCCATCTGCTCTTCTTATTAGACACTAGAAAAAAAAAACTGAAGAGCTGCTGTCTGTGGCTGTGAAGGACTTTCCTGCTTGTGGCAGCTGTTTGGTCCTTCTTATCCACAGGCAAGCAGTGGGAGGAGTTCTGAGCTTTGACAGATTGCCATAGGGAGAGTAGTAGGGCACTGCTACCCATATGCCAGCAAGACAGTGTGTTCTACAAGCATCTACCATTACAGGTAAGTGGAACTTAGGCAACTGTGCTTTCTCGTACAGATAAATGGTTTGTGTAGCTCACTATCTTTTAGTGTTATTTCACAGACTACTGTTATCTAATATGTCTACAGCTACTCTTCTAAAACAGTGATACTAGGGGATGAAAAAAGTAGGTATTTGTTGTTAAACTGTAAAGCTATACAAGAGATGGCTTAAATTGCTTTATTAAAGCTACACAAGAAAAAGTAAAGATATGTAAAAATTGAGCAAGAATCGTCACTATTTTTTAATATGTTTTTGGCAAGACAATGTTGGTATGCAAAAGCATAAATGCTTCTAATTTCTGGGTATGTAGTTGCCTCTGATGGCAATTCCACTAGATACTTCTAAAGAGACATAAGAATTTTCCAAGATTTTGCTTGATGTTAATGTTACTAAATTTGTAGATTGGACTATGTACAAATACAAAAGAATTCAATAGAAATGAAATTGTCTAGTAACAAATATGTGTGAAAAAACATGTTTAAAAAAATTGGGTCCAGGATAGCTACTAGATTGAAATGCATGAATAGCAAACAGTCTGTGTAAATACATACTGTAAAGGATACAATGTAATAAGTTCAAAAGTAATTTGTCAAGTTGTAATATTATCACTGGTTTTAAGGTGGAGTCTTATTGGTTACCCCAGTTAAAGGAAAATTAAATATTGTATTCATACAGCTAATAGACTAATATGTACATAACATTCTTTAGTGTATAAATCATGTTTTTTTTAAATCCTCACGTATTAAATATACTGAAATAATTGCATTTAATCTAAGCCCAGTTCAGTACTTTATGTTCACTTGACTGTCAGCCAAGATGTTAATGGGCAGTTCAAAGACATGGCCACAATGTTATGGTTAAAATTACATTGAAACTGTATATTTTCAGCAGTGTATAAATACTTGCATTAGCATGAAGTTTTTGCCTCTTATAGATATTAGTCTATATCTAATCTTTTGATATTAATAAAAGTAAAGAGTTAATTCAAAAGTTGCAAAGAGTTAATGAAAGAGTTCTAAGTCATAAATGAAATTCTGTGATTGCAAAAAATAAAACTAAAGCAGGCACAGTTCATAAATGGTGAAATATTTTCACAGAATAATCTGTAAAAGAAAAAGTTGTTAAATACATTCAGCTTTGGTAGTAATACTTGATATAATTGTATTAGCTATGTAAAATTGCATTTTGACTTATGTATCAAAAGAAGACTAAAGATTTTGTTTCTTAATGTGTTTTCTAAATAATATGATCAAAATACATATCAGTATAAAGTGTTTTAAGTATGTTTTAAACTAAAAAGAGGTAATTGTAAGATTATGCTCAACATGGTTTTAAGGTTGAAAGTAACTTTGCTACAAATATGCAACATAAATAAGGAATAAAATAAAGCTTGCTTAAATGCAGAAACAGACCCCGGGATTCATGAAGCTTGCGCCAGGTGCAGGCGTAGCATTGGCGATCTAGCACCAAATATGGCCGCCGAGCGATTCAGGTACGAGCTGTTTCCTTGTGCACTACCTGCGTATGCCACGGCTGCACAGCTCCCAGCGCATGTATGCTAACTACCCCATGCACAGCAGTGTAGCATGCAAATGAAGGTATATAGCAATTCATGAAGTGGTGCAGGCGTAGTGTAAGCATGCAGAAATGTAAACCGAAAAAAAACGGTTTACATTTTTTCAAACATAAAATCGGAGCCATGACAGCAGACCAAACTCATGTATTATACTGTTAATATATGCCAATGGCTAAATACATAGTCACTGGCATAAAAAAAAACATGCACAACACATAAAAAAGAACATTTAATGTCATGGCCACTCTAATGCAAAGTAAAATCGCAGTGCATTTGTGCGCAAACGGGAGCACAATGAAAATATATTTATATGTAGAAAAAACAACTCAAGCACACCACCGAAGGGATTAACTTTCCTGCAACTCCAAACACTAAGAACAGTACTATAAACAGCCACATGCAGGTAAAGACGAAAGCTGTACAGTTCCACACTCCAGATACTTAGATACACAAAGCCAAATTTCACCACGTAATAATCCGATTGAAGAACACTCCAGTTGAGTATTTAATCCTTTTATTAGCGCTAGCACAGTAAAGCTTTATCAAACTACAAAGTGCCAATTCAATAGGAAGTATTTAAATACAGTTCATTCAAATTATTATTCATGCACTATGCAATCTAACATCACTATTTCAAAGGCTATTTAATACATTTAAAACATAATCCTCTTTAAAAATTAAAACACAGTCTAATAAAACATTCATACATTTTAATTCATATAAATATTTAAAACATATTTAATACCATGCATGGTATTAAATATGTTTTAAATATTTATATGAATTAAAATGTATGAATGTTTTATTAGACTGTGTTTTAATTTTTAAAGTTTTAGGATTATGTTTTTAAATGTATTAAATAGCCTTTTGAAATAGTTGTGATGTTAGATTGCATAGTATGTGCATGAACCAATGGGATTTGAATGAACTGTATTTAAATACTTCCTATTGAATTGGCACTTTGTAGTTTGATAAAGCCGAGAAGGTGAAAGCGCTTACTGTGCTAGCGTTTAATAAAAGGATTAAATACTTCAACTGGAGTGTTCTTCAAATCGGATTATTTACGTGGTGTGAAATTTGGCTTTGTGTATCTAAGTATCTGGAGTGTGGAACTGTACAGCTTTCGTCTTTACCTGCATGTGGCTGTTTATATATTTATATGTAATAAAACTGCAATGTAACACATTTCATGAATTCCCCATAATAGTCAATGGCACGCATGCTACACCACACCATGGTGCAAGGGTTGCTAAGGGGCTGTGACAGTGTTCTGCACAGTAACTAGGAATTAGTAGTCAATGCCATGCAAATGAGACAAGTAATACTGAATCACAAAATCCCCGCTGGCGTAAGGATGTACCTCACAGTGTAGTGGTACAACACTGAGGTGTGGCCTGGAGATAAAGATGACATCAAGAGAGGGTGCGCCACCTTAGCTGTAAGCACATTGGAGCATTGCTAATCCAGTTTGCTGTTGCTAAGCAAAGCCGCAGGATAGGGGTGTGTTGAAGTAGCCATAGCTTTGCTTAGCTGAGAGCACACAAGGTAACCGAATGTGCATGTGAACGTGGAAGAAAACGTGCTCGAAACCTGGTAAATGGCTGTGCGCAGCACGCACCAGAGCTGAAACAGGAAGGATACGGGAAGAAAATAAGGAAATGCTGCAGCATGGTAATTGGAGTACATATGAGTAATTAACATCTAGGAACCCACAGTGGGCCATTGACAACAGCTAACAAGGCTGCTAGTAGCTACCTGCAGAACAGGAAAGGGGAGGTGCTGTACTGCAAAGAAAAGAGAACTGTCACAGCAGAACAAAGCAAACTTGCAGCAGATCAGCTACATAACACATTTTTCTATACAATCCTGGGTTGGGAAAGTACAAAACAAAAAAGCCGGCAGCTAGATGCATGCCTGACAATGGGACGGGAATCGGGTTGAAAAGTGAAGTAAAGGGCAATAGATGAATCACTGCAGCCAAGCATAATTCAACACCAAAGGCCCCACAATAGCAGTACCTGCTGTAAAACCCATAATTAAGATACTCTGCAGCTGGAATTGCACATGCACACCCAATTACACCAGCAGCATCCATAGCACAATAGTATAAAGTGTGAAAGCCCCTCACACACACTTGTGTATTCCCAGACACTCTGCACAATTGGTGTATACAGATTGGGAACTTTTAATATGTACATGTTAGGGTCTGCCACAACTTTGATTCACCAGCATGTGTTGGAGACTGAAGGTAGTGTGGAGGATGATGCTGACAACCATTTTAGGCACTGGAGGAGGAGAAGAGTGTTCAGACCCAGGGTAACCTGCCAGGGGCTACATGATCCGGAGATAGTAGAACATTACAGGGTGGACAGGGACATCATACAGCAACTTGTTGAGTGCCGGCCACGCCTCCGAGCCAGAAATAACAGAGGGGAACCCATCTCAGTGAACATGAAGGTATGTGTAAGCTTGAGAATACTAGCCACAGGTACCTTACAAAGGCCAACTGAGGATATCATAGGGATCTCACAGGTATCAGCATCCAGGGTACTCCACCAGTTCCTAGATGCCATGTTACCACATGCCAATGAGCACATATACTTCCTCTGAATGCAGGAGGAGTTGGACAGCAATATGCATCTCTTGCACCATGTGGCAGACTACCTGGAGGTACGGGGTGCAATAGACGGCACGCACATACACATCAAGTCACCACCCAGTGATCAGGGTAGGTGCTACATAAACAACAAGGGATACCACTCAATCAACTACCAGGTCATGTGCAATGCCCAGGGCATTATCATGGATGTATGTGCTGGCATTCCTGGAAGCTATCACAACTCCCACATCTGGCATGCCTCCCAGCTGTATCAGGTATTTGCCAGGGGGGACATCCCATATGGACACCTGGTGGGGGATGCTGGCTATGTACTGGAACTGTGGATGATGACTCCCATCAGAAATGCACACACACCCATGCAAGAATGCCATAATGAGGCACACACAGAAACCAGAATCATCACAGAGCGTGCGTTTGGGATGCTGAAATCATGGTTCCATTGCTTGGACATATCTGGTGGAGCTTTGCAGTACTCTCCAGGCATGTGTGCCCACATCTTCATAATAAGTGCCACACTACACAATATGATCCTGCGGAAACAGCTGCAGCAGGGACAGAATGGTGAAGGCCCTCACAGCCCACCACCATTGCCAAGGGCTCCACAGGCTCAGAGGGACTCAGACCATGAACACCCTGGGCCAGCCCCAGTAGGCAGACAGAGGCATGCCCAGTATGCCCATGCCTTGGCAAAGAGGGAATGTATAGCATACACACTGACAGTGTAGGCACCTATGGACTGGCACCTTTCTCCACCTGCACACACAGTAAACATGGATGGCACACACACACGACCACCTGTAAATTGTCATGTATAGGTGTTCTACTGTGTGCATCCTACATAGGCAGCCCTCAACTACTGTACACACAACTGCCATTGGCAGAAGGTAAATCAATACCTGAGCAGTAAATTAAGCTAGCAGTATGTGTCGATACTGTATGTATAGGTTCATAGGTACATAAGTAGGTACATGCCTAACTGCCCAGGCCATTCATAAGCCTAGCCAAAATGTGTCTGCTGTCGCCACCCCATTGATTAACTAACTGTCCCTCTGTGGAGCAGAGCCAATTGTGGGATCCCTGGGGTGTATCCACTGTTCCCCACCCACTCTGCAAGGGTTCCCTATGGTGTTTGTTAGGGGCTCCGTATAATGTAATCAGGGATGTAGTTCCAAAGCATGGGGAGTACCCATGACAATAATCTGTCACTCCAGCATCTTCCAGTTATGGTTGTGGAAAGGTGTAGCTCATTACAGTGTGTGGCTCACTGTGACATGGATTGCCATAGGTGGAGCATATCCATTAAGCCTGGCTTGGACAGGGCTTTGTTGGCCAGCAAATATCATCTCTGAGTAAATGAGATGCTACTGAGTAATGCAAGAGTTTATGCAGTCTGGCAGCATATGACACATGTCTGAGGGCATTATCCCTCTTGGCGAGGTACGCTCGTGGCCCTTCCAGCTGTTGGATGTGTCTTCTGAGGTACATCCAAAATGGGTTATCATGCTCAATGATGGGATTGATGAGTGATAAGTAAAGGGGCACAATAACCTCAGTCTGTGTAGATGCAAACCCTTAAGTAATCAGATGGCCTACAAAGATGGATGTCTTAACTACTTCGCAGATATGATTGTCAAAGGAGAGATCATTATCTAATGTAGTCCCCACATAACCATTACGTCATCTGAATTATAGTGTCTGCCACTCATGTGTTAATATGTGTATGTGTAGTTTCTCAAAATGGAATTACCATGCAGTATGTGGCCTTTAGCTGGAGGCCATGACTCTGACACCCTGTGTGTGAGGACCCTTAAAGGACGTCTGTGACAGTTGGACTGTCAGTTATGGCTCCCAGTTTGCAGTAATTGCCAAACACGGTCTGCTGTAGTCCACTTGTGTTATCCCATACCTCTGAGAAGTATATGGCAAACAGTAGGGGTCCCAGGACTGAGTCCTATGGGACACCAGTTGTGACTGGTCAAGAGTTGGACCTGGAGGCTGCTAGGCTTACCATGTGGGTTCTGTGTGTAAGCCTTTTGCAAACCAACCTGTGATGTATGGGTGTATGTACTGGCTTGTGAGTGTAGAAATAATACCTGAATGGGGAATGGTGTCAAAACCCTTGACAAGGTCCAGGTAGTATGTGTGAATTACCACACCCTTAACCCTAAAGTCTAGGTGACTGTAAGATGTCAAACAGGCTCAGTAGGCATGATCTGCACTCAATCAAGCTGACCTAGGTTGGGTCTAGTGTCTGGAGGTTACCATTGTCTATGTTAATGGGTGCCATGAGGATGCGCTCCATAGCTGTGCAGATCAGGCTACTCAGGCTTATGGGGTGGTAGTTACCATGGTCAACTGTGTCACCACTTTGGTGGAGTGGAATAGTTGTTGCCATGTGCCATTGAATGGCCATGTAGCCTGTGTAGAGGCTGATGCTGAATTGCTATATTAGGTGGGGGGTCACTTTGTCTTGTAGTGTCTGCAGGATGCAGTCTGGGACACCAACTGCCTCCACTGATGCTCTGTCATGCCGTTTGAAAGGGCCATTACCACGTGTATGTCTCAGATGTCTGGGATACTGTACATTTTGGGTATTGTTGTGGGCCCTGTAGGGGTGAAGCTTGCTCCGAATGTATCATCAAGTGTGTTGGTGATATCAGTAGGGTCAGTATATTCAGTGCAATATTGCACCAGCACAGTGCAAATCTGTGTGTTACCGCTTAGATTCTTGACATAGCCAAAGAAGCCTTTGTGGTCATATTCTGAATCCATGCCTATTTACCTGTGGATGTCAGCCTTGGAGTAACATATGTATCTTGCTAATACTGGTCATGGATGTCGGCATGTCTTGGGATTTGCTGTTGTTCTGGACTACTGTTCTACTTCTGTTGTATAGCCTGTATAATACAGGGGTTCAGCAGACTGGTGTCCTTGTGTAGGAGTAGCGAGTTCTGGTTTACCATTGATGGCATGACCCATACATCTTTGTAAGTGCTTATAGAGTGCATTTGTAATTCTGTCTGTATCTTGAGCAGTGTCATCCCTGAGCATGGGGGCTGTGAACCCTCCCACCTCTGTCATTAGTACCATGAATTTAGCTGTAGAAAAGGTATTCACTGTGTGTTCCTTGGGTGGGGGAGATGGTTGGGAGTGGAAATCATCAGTGAATAGTTCATGGTCAGATCTAAACAGTGACCAGTTTACCTCTGCTGTAGTGCACCTGTTGCACATGTCAGTGATTACCACTTCTAGTATGATTTCACCCCTCGTTAGTCCATCTACCAACTGATACAGGCCATATGAGGTGATAAATCCCAGGAAGTGCTGGGCCTGGAAGTGAATACTTGAGTAGGTTATCCAGTTAAGTGTAGGGTAGCCGACATTGACCAATAACAGGGTGTCTGGTAGGACTGTCATGTTTACCACTGTCTCCAGATAGTTGTAGTGGTGCTCCTGGGTCATGGAGGGTTATCTGTAGCAGCTCACAGTTTGCATTGCAGTCGTGGCTGATGTTAGCTGCACATGGATGATCACAGAGGTATCATGCTGCCCCACTAACTTGGAGGTGTAGGTATCCCCGATGAATATAGATACACCCCCTCCATGTCTGTGCCAGTCCATGTTCAGTGGCTGAAATGTGTGTTATGGGTTGTAGTCTGGTAGTGCCAGTTTGCTCACAGGATCCTTATACAGGTCCCAGTCACAGAACAGATGTAGATGTTGTCCATAATGAGGGGTGCTGTGAGTGCATGCATGTTGTGAGTACTACCCCTGGTGTTGAGTAGCCTAACCCTCATTGATTCCGCTATTGTGCAGTTCATGGAGGTGAGATTCACCTCTGAGACCTGCCTAAAAACGGCATCATGGGGGTGCCAAAAGCCTTGCCCAGCATTCCAAAGCCTTAGGCTGACACATGCAAGTTGGTATGGCATTGTTGCAGGCATGTTTCCCATCTGTGCTTGTGTCCCATCTTTCCTGTAGGTAACCTACTGGTAAGCAATACAAAGTCTGAAACCTATACAAGTCCAGTAGCTTCCAAGATAGGCTTTTGGAGTGATTATGTATCAGTAGTCTGTATGCTATTGCTGTACTTAACTGTTGTCTGACTATGTGGTGATTTTACACTGTATATTGTGATAAAAAAACTCTGTATAATCATATATAATGTTGGAGATGGTCTGCACTGTAGAGCTTCACAGATAGGTAGTAGGCTATCTGCCCAAGGGCATTTAGAAGCATAGCTACAGTGTGGTGGCTTTATCTGCACCATTGATAAAGTAACTGAACCTCTGTCAAGCATAGCCAGTGAAGTGATTCCAGGCAGAGCTGCTGGAAGCTGTTGAAGACTGGGGTGCTGTAGGGTGATAGGGGCACATAGTGATCTCAAAAGGGCATGTTAACATGACAACCCAACAGCATTCAGTTTCCCCAACAGGTCTTGCAGCTATAAAACTGGAGTGGCTTCCCCACACCCTGGCTGTATGTTTCTGGGACAAATGATCCTAGGAGTGTATATACTGTTGGCCAGCTACACATCAATGTTTCCCCTGAAGTGTGTCAGTGAGGGGCTATGCCAAATGTAGTTAGGATGTTAATGTATAGTCTCTCAATTCATGTGTTATGTCAGTATTTCGAGAAGCTCACTGGGTGTGGGTGGCTCTGCCTGTTGTGTAGCCAAGCTTACACATAGGATTCATGGACATAGGAAATAGTCAGAAGGAACGTTAATGTCAATAGTGTAATGGCTACAGCATTTGCATAATATCTGTGCAGTTGTGGTTCAAATCCCAATAAAGTCAGAGATGTTTTACATGTTACATAGTATACCTTAACCACAGCTTTCGTATATAGGTAGTATACCACAGAATAATAAACATTTGGAACACACATAAACCCATGTGTGCTGGAGAGTACAGTTAACAGACAATGTAATGTTATGTAAGCACATAGTGAGATGTTACATCACTGAAATGTATATATCCTGAGTAGTTAGCAGAAGTGGCCATATTTGCTTGCACAGGTTGTAGGATGTAAAGTTTGGTTAACTGTGTACAACCGCTGGTATAATGTCGCACAAACACCTTTAAACCTGCTTACAACTGCTTAGATTAGCCTTATTCTGTAGTAAAACATGTCTAATACATTGCAGGTGTTGAACCCTGGACCATGCACACCATAGTCATGGGACCTAACACTAAGCCATCTAATCTGTATACATGGTAAGTGGTAGTTAGACTACACCTTATACTACAGGCATTTCACAGTACAGACCACAAATGGGACAGTCACTTTGTGTACATATGTACAGTACATTGTAATGTACTGTAATGTGTGAATCAACATATACAAGTCTACATATGTATAAGTGTTACAAATTAATACTAAATATATATATATATATATATATATATATATATATATATATATATATATATATATATATATATATATATATATATA
This sequence comes from Protopterus annectens, assembly GCF_019279795.1. Classification (NCBI taxonomy): domain Eukaryota; kingdom Metazoa; phylum Chordata; order Ceratodontiformes; family Protopteridae; genus Protopterus; species Protopterus annectens. Next base: position 1,461,594,479 of record NC_056728.1, read on the forward strand.
TATATATATATATATATATGTCACTGATGTGTGCACATAGATAGAAATATGTATATATATATATATATATATATATATATATATATATATATATATATATATATATACATATACAGTAACATCTATAGCCATATATATATATAAACATCTGTGAACACACTTTGTGACACAGAAGCATTCCAAATGGATAGAAGTGTACGCAAAACACATGCAGCTCTAGTATTATAACTATTAATATAAACCTAATTCCCCATAGTAGCAATGGTTGCTGTGTATGTGGAGATTGGTGTGGGGGAGGACCGCTGGCTAATGGAATATGCATCAAGGAGGGCCTGTGTCAGATGTTCATTACATGAACTGGAGGGGTACACATGGAGTATGGGCACAATGTAAAAAGGACACAGAACAAGAACCATTCTCATCCATAATACACCCTGTCAGGTCACATTGCAACACTGACTTCAACAAACATATGCACATTAACAGGTATCATACATATGTGCACCAACTGACTTACACATTTGTTTGCAGTAGTGAGGAATGGCTGTAGTACACTGTACATACTAAACACCATAAAAGTTGTACATATCTCAGATGTCTCAGTGGTAAAGCCAGTGACTGTGGTGTTCATGGTCCCGGTTTCAAGACCTGCAAGGGCTGTTATGTCATTTTGAGGTCCCGAATAAGGGATATTGGATGCAGGTTATTAAAGCACTTTTAAGCAGACGTTAGCGGGTTATTGCACCGGTAAGTGCCTGTAAGCGGCGCTTAAACATGACTACACTGATAAATGCCACACAGCTTTAACCTTTGCTGAATATCGCGTAGATCATGGGCAAAGCCGCCCACAACCGGTGAAATGTGCATTAATCACCCTTGCACTACCAGTGCCTGCTCTGAGAGGTAAAATGACCACTGCCAGGATTAGAACATGCAACCATGTACACAGTCTTCACAATAACCTACCACTAAGCTACCTGAGATGTAACAGCGCCAGTTGTGTATTCTGACAGGTTAAAACACAAAAGGAAGGATTGTGTGGAAATAGGACAAACTGCCATGTACCCAATGAAAGGTGTATGCTATATATATATATATATATATATATATATATATATATATATATATATATGTATATAAAAATCAACATATACAGAGAGAGAGAGAGAGAGGGAGAGAGAGAGAGATATATCTCGATATATAAGGATATACATATATATGTAGATATATAGATAGGTTAACAACATCTACACAACCATGGAGGTACATATAAATGGGATACCTACCAAATACCGAATGCTTAACATACCGACGCACATAATCACGAGGCTTAAAGACCAAAAGACCACAGTACTGAAACAGCAGAAGCACGAGTTTTAAAATCCTGATGTTAAGGGACATTTAGTTAGTGCCTCTGGTGTTGCGGTTCAGGTAGGTTACTGTGTGTAAGTGTATTTCTGAGGGCTGTAGTGTGTGTAAGTGTGTGTTCTGAGTATGGTGTGTGTTTCTGGGGGACTTTTAATGTGTGCATGTGAGTTTACTTTGTGAGTCTATTTGTGTGATCTCGGAGGTGTAGGTGGGCTTGCCCACCTGCTCATATGTAGTGTAGGATGTTTGTTTGGATGTGGTGGGTAGCAGTGTGTCTGTGTGTGCGTGTGTGTGTTCTGTGTTTGTGTCACTTTTGAGAGTTTGACTGTCACGAGTCTGAGTGTTCGGTAATGTGGGGTTTGGGAGTCTGAGCCCAGTACTGTGGGCGTCAGAATTGTGTGCATTTGGGATTCCATAGGTATCCCATATACAGCGGTTGAAGTGTTCATATATGAGTATAACATAGACCATAGCAATCACACATTCCGCCACGACCAAACTTTATGAACAAAGGATATGGAGAGTATATGCCTATACACTATTACAAATATGTGCTATGGACATGAGCCAAAGATAGGGTTACCACCTGTCCCCCTTTGCGAGGGACAGTCCCTCTTTGGGCAGTTGTGTCCTGACCAAAAATATTAAATATGACAAATGTCCTGAGATTGTAGGACATAATTATGTCCCATAATTTATATACTAGTTGCATAAAATAGTTATTTCTGTATCTAAAATATCTACATGTTACAAGAAACAGGACATGCAACTAAACTGCTACAAGAATAAGCTTTTATTTAGGCAAAAAAGTAAAGTTCTATCCTTTGTACTGACCATGGGTTTGTCGGCCTGTAAAATCTGATGTGTGTCCCGAAAATGTCCCACTATGACCCTTTGAAAAGGTGGCAACCCTAGCCAAAGAGGGTCAGTCACCAACACAACTCCAATGACTGCAAATACCTATGACAGAAATACACAGCTTTCATGTAGCAACACTTTATTACATTCCGATGTTTTGCTGAAAGGATTCAAGGACTAACATCGCCTGCATGCTATACAGGAACCAATTAACAGTGTCTTAATGAATTAACCTGCAATTACCATGGTATTAGTCCACTAAAGGATAGGTGTTCAAATAGGGAAGGAACTCTCACACACATATCAAATATGTATAAAAGCAGTTCCTACACACCTGCATCTGCTATATGAACCCACCAACATCTCCCCCACACCCAAACCAATTACAATACATGTTGTAATAACATCACAAATCATTCACTCACTGTACGACATCTGCAGAAGCCTTAACATACCTTGTCAGAGACACACTAACATGGCCCTATGTGAAATAGTTGCTGCTATACAATGGAACAGCTGCTGATGTTACAGGGTTTGTTTGCACTAATCCCATTTCAGAGGGTTGTGTGTAGACCAGGAAGTGTTACCAATTACTTGTTAACAGCACAGTATGATACACATATACACCAAACCAAAGATGTCTGGTGAGCACACTGTAAATCACCTAACATTATATGCATAGCCATACAGCCTTGAGCTGCTCAAACATCCTTGCCAGACTGAAACATCTGCAGAAGTATCAGGTACAAACAAACCCTGCATAAGTAGCAATGTTCTGAAATATAACAGCTGTACTCACATGTAGAACAACATCTTCTAGGCATTACACACAATCCACGGGAGTCTTGAAGCTAATATATCTCTGTGTGTCTCCATATAGCTGTTGCAATACATCACAAACAACACATCCAGGCCGTCTTCCTCAAAGTAAGGCAAAGGGACAACGCCCAAGTGGAGTTCTCAATTATACACCACTGTTGCCATGGTATTGGCTAATGGAGTAGCTGCACAGCTGATGTGCATGTAATTAACTACTTTGGAACACCAATTGGTGGTCAGGATAGCACATGTTACCGATATTTAACTATAAAAGGAAGGCTTGTCACACATTCAAACCATCTGTATATACCAGCAGAACATTACAAAGAAAACTGAAACACAAACTGAAAAAGATTGAAATAAAAGTCAACAACACTTCGAGTTACTAATAAGGTATGTAGAACACTCAGTATGTCTGTGTATGTAGTACCTGTTCTGTAATAATTAAAGTACATGCAATGCATATAGTGGAAACAGTTATCTTGTAGTGATGTATTGTTGAGCATAGTAACGCGTGTAGTATTTATGTGTATACTGCTGTATGTCACAAGGCAAACACCTCATACACCACAAGGGATGCTATATAAGGGCTTTGAATCCAACAATTCCTCTCCAGCCGCTGTCAGTGGCAGGGTTGGTCCAACAAGTATGTGCTATAACAGCGGATAGTATATGTTGATATATTGTAACAGTAGGCATATGGATGGGTGTATTACTGAGAATAATATGTCGAAGGTAGGCCTACTGTGCAATTATGATTTGTATTGTGGGATAGTGTGTCAATAACCGTGTAATGTACAGTATTGTAGGCAGATATGTATTACATTTTACATAGCATTACTGTTATGTTAGGCAAACATTAGTTATGTCTATTGGCATTTACAATACACAATAACAGGATACATGTGACTTGTAGTCCCCCCACAGTTTATTAGCATGATAGCAAAGTAAAATGGAAGAGCTAGTTAACTATCCATGCACATAAGACATGTAATAGGTTCATAGGTTCATATTGTCATAGGTAGGTACTAGGCTGTCTGCTCAAGGGCATTTATAAGCCTAGCTAGAGTGTGTTGGCTTCTGCCACCCCCTTAGGTTAGTTCCCTGTGCCTCTGAAAAGCAGAACCATTAGTTCCCTGGCCTCTGTCCAAAAGAGCCACTGCAGGGATCCCCGGGGTACATGTCTGTCTCCCATCCACCCGTCAAGGTTTCTCTTGAAGAGTGCTAGTGAAGGACCCTGCCTGATGTACATTGGAATCATTTTCCAAAGCATGGAGAGTCTCTGGGTCAGGAATCTATCCCTCCAGCACGTCCTAGTTATCATTGTGGTTAGGTTTATATCCCTAGAGCATGTGACTCTCAGGGGCTTTTGTTTAGGTGGAGCATATCCATCAATACTGGGCTGGACATGGGCCTTGTATGTCAAGCAGAGATCACCTCTGAGTACATGGTATGCAACCGAGTACAGCTGGAGTCTCTTTAGCTGGGCTGCATAGGCCATCTTTTTGAGGTCAGTAATCCTCTTGGTGTGGTATTGTTGTGGTCTTTCAAGCTGTTGCAGTTGTCTTGTAAGGTACATCCCAAATGGGGTGTTGTATTCTTTAATGGGTCTAATAAGTCATGAGTAGAGAGGCACAATGGCTTCCTTTGTTCTGGATGCGAACCCATTTGTGATTAGGGGGGGCCACGTAGAAGGATATTCTAACCACCTTGGCAATATGGTTATCAAAGGAGAGATAGCTATCTACTTGGGTTCCCAGATCCCTTATTACCTTTTCTGTATGTATGGGATTACCACCTATGTGGTAGTCTGTGGGTAATTAGTTTTATCCAAAGGGGATGACTATGCACTTTTTGGCATTCAGCTTCAGGCCATGATATTGACACCAGGTATCCATCTCAGTGAGACCCTTCTGGAAGGTGTCTGTATCAGCTGGGGAACCAATTATGGCCCCTAGTTTGCAGTCATCTGCAAACCTTTTCAGCCAAAGTCCTCCTGTGCTTGCCTGTACCTCAGAGAAGTATATACCGAACATGAGGGGTCCTAGGACTGAGCCCTGGTGGACGCCACTTGTAACTGGTTTACAGTCCGACCTAGGGTATGCAACTCTCACTGTGTGGGTTCTGTCTGTGAGCCACTTTGCAAACCATCTCATGATGCAGGGGTTAATGTTCAGGTGGATGGGTATGTTGATAATACCAGAATGGGGAATGGTGTTGAAAGCCTATGAGAGATCAAGGTAGGCTGTGTGGACCTCCTTACTCTCATCTAAAGCCTTGGTAAGAAGTCCACCAGGTTTAGGAGGCATGGTCTTCCCTTAACAAAACCAAACTGGGTGGAGTCAAAGGTTTGGAGGTACCCAATGTCTCTGTGAATGAGATCCATGCTGATGTGGGCCATAGCCTTGCAGACCAGGCTAGTCAGGCTTATAGGGCAGTAGTTCCCGTGGTCCGTTGTGGCGCCACCTTTGTGGAGTGGGATACCTGTTGCTGTGCACCATTCAGGGGGCACAAAGCCTGATGCGAGGCTATTATTGAACATGGTGCTTAAGTGGGAAGCCAGTTCATTCTGAAGTTCATATAAAATGCAGCCTGGGATGTTGTCCGGTCCCATGGATATTGTGTTTTTGGCTTTAGAGAGTGCAGCTTTTATCTGCGTAGTTGTGATTACAGGGACCCTGCATTCTTCCTGTATAGATATGGGCCCTTTAGGGTGTGAGAGGGGGGTAAAGTTAGCACTGAACCGATCTGCCAGGATGCTGGCAATATCAGTTGGTTCTGTAATTGTCATGCCTTTGTGCTGTAACTCAGAGCAGATCTGGGTGTTACCATTGAGATTCTTGACATAGCTATAGAATGTTTTGTGGTTGTCATTGGAATTAGTGGTGATTTTGTTTTCGTAACTAGCTTTGGAGGATCTTATAAGGGATCTCAGCTTCTTACTGAGGCTGACCAGGGAGCTCCTCCACTCATGGGATTGTACTCTCTTGCAACAATTTCTTCCTTCTGTTGTACAGTTTGTTTATGGCTGGGGACCACCAGATTGGCTTCCTTTTTTGGGGGGATAGCGTCTTGCTTCTGTTTGGGATAGCACGATCCATGCACTTGTGTAAGTGCTTATAGAGTGCATTTGTGTAGGATTCAGCAGTTGTAACTGTATTGTCCATCTGCATGGATGTCTTGAAGTTCACCACTTCTGTCTTAAGAAGCATGAAGTTGTTTTTTTAGAAATATTTTACTGTGGTTTCCTTAATGGGGGTGGGGGTGTGTGGATATCAAGGGTGATTAACTTATGGTCGGATCGGACCAATGAGGAGTTGACTTCAGGTGTGGAACACCGGTCACTCATGTTGGTAATGACTAGGTCTAGGATACTGTTGCCCCTGGTGGGGGTATGGATAAGTTGATCCAGGGCATTGGAGTTTATGAATTCCAGAAAGCATTGAGCTAATGAGTTGGTACACGAGTAGTTTTCCCAGTTAATGGTGGGGTGGTTGAAGTCGCCCATTATTAGGGTGTTTGGTTGAACCCTAATAATTTCCAGTACATCAAGAAAAGAGGAGTGGGAATCCTGGGGCATTGTGGGAGATCTGTAGCAAGCCACAATTTGGATTGCAGTTTGGCCCAGAGTTAATTGCACTTGGATAACCTTGGATACATTGTGCTAAGCAACTAGCCTGGAGGTGTGGATATCCTTAATGAATATGGACACATCTCTGCTTGGGTGTTTCAGTCCAGGTTACATGTCCGAAAAGTGTGGTATGAGTTATAGCCTGGTAGTGCAGGGGTGCTGTCTGGAGCCTTGAACCAGGTCTCAGTCACTGCACAGATATTGATGTTCTCCATTTCAAGGAGTGCCTCAAGTGAGTGCATTCTGAGATTTAGACTTCTAGCATTGAGTAGCATTACCCTCAATTTTTGCTTGCCTGTTCCTGTTATGGTGGTGAATTTGTTATTTGAACCTTGCCTAAAAAAGGCACTATATGGGCAGCAAGAGCCTTAGCCAGTATCTGGAATCCCAGGGGTAACAGGTGCAGGCCATCTGTGGCAAAGCATTGTGGTCTGTTGACCATGTCATCCCAAGCAGGCAGATACTAGATCCCCTTAGAATGACACCAGAGGCTTAACCAATTGTTGAAGTCAATCGTTTTGTCCTTGTACTGCGGTATCATTGTGGGCGATGGCAGAATGCTACTCAGGGCTAGGGTCATGCCTGCCTGGGCTACAAGATCAGAGAGCTCTTCCATGTCTCTTTTCATGTCGTCCAGGGAGGTACATCTCAGGTCATTCACACCAACATGGACGATGACAGTCATAAAAAAAAAAATATTTCTTTGCCATATATATCTATGATGTATATTATGCTTGTGATTTTCCCTGTCTGTAAAAAATTTGTCTCTTGTATTTTACCTTTTACATTGTGTAACCTATTGTATTCACAACTGCTTGTGGAGCTTTTCTCCCCAGGCCTCCACTGAAAATGGGCACTTCTTGGCCCAGTGGACTTCCCCAGTAATCAAACTGAAAATAAAATAAATAAAATAAAATATAATAAAAATATTTGTACTTGTGGAGTGACCTGAGTGCGTGGGTTATGTGGCAGATCCTGGTACCCGACAGGCAGCTGACAGTAACCTTCTCCTTGTTTATCCTGGTGAGTGGGACATCAGTGTGCCTGGCTATAGAGTCACCTATGACTAGTGTGTTGGGTACGTTGTTTTGCCTTATTGGCTGTGGTTGAGTGGCACACTGAGTCTGTGGGCTATGTGTCATTTGGGTTGTGTTGGGGGATGGAGGATAGACAGATTATTATTGAGAGCCTCCGCAAATGTTGTTGTGTTACTATGTGTGGAGTTTGGTGGTGTAGATTTAGTGAAACTATGTGATGAGTGTGGTGTGGTGCAAATGTTTACCTTCTCCACATGACTGTCAGGTTCAGTCTTGGTTGGAGAGACCTTTACCTCCAGTTTGGCTAGATAAGTGCATCTCTCACAGGTTGTAGTGTTGGGTGGTAGGAGGAGAGGGATGTCCTTCAAGGATGCATCTGCAGTCTTTACAAATGGGTTGTCCTGTCGTCAGGCAGCCCTTCGGTCGGCCGGATTCCAAAGTCTGGGTCTGGCTTCGGCTGGTATCGCACTTCACCCGACGTCATTACGGCAGTCATTCGGGTATAAAGGCATCAGCCGACGACATTTTCCTCAGTCTTTCTTGCCGCGTGGCGCCCGAAGCAGAAGCTGTTCGCAAGTGCCGGTCGGTCAGATCCAGAGATTACTACTACCGAATACTACTAAGACTTCTATAAAGCTAAGTACCCGCTGGGGACTCTTTCTTGCCTCAGCCGATGTCAGAGAAAGTTAATAACTGTTTATCTTGTGGGAAACAAATACCTCATAAAGATTTCCACTCCTATTGCATACATTGTTTAGGCCCAGACCACGGCGTAGCAGCTTGTCTAGCCTGTGCTTCTTTAACCGATGGACGCTTAGACGCCGCTCGACTTTGCTGAACAGATTTTCGCTCGATTTTGCCTACATTATGCCGCCGGATCCTCCGACCACGCAAATAGCCAAAACACAAAGAAAAGGACCGACACTGCCGGTCCGGTTTTGGAAACCGCTGTTAAGCAAACCAGTGTCTCGGTTTCGCCAAACCGAGCAAGCGGTTCTTTCTTCAGCCGATAACTTGCCTTCTACCGAGGCCTCTTCTAACCTGGTAGAACGGCTTCTGAAATCCAACCTTCTGTTGCGATTTCACAGGATTTATCAGACACCTTTCCCTAGATATTTCTACCCTGCATGGAGCTGCTAGGCCTCCTCCAGCTATGTCTATTAAGGCCTTTGCCAGGGCTAAAGCAGCCAAAGCATCAAAACCTGTGCCTGCCAAGCCCACCC
>NC_056728.1:1461621686-1461646686 GCF_019279795.1 Protopterus annectens
TCCTGGAAATTGCAAAAAACCCCCCACCCCCCCCTTTAAATGGTCCAGGTACATGTGATGCGGATGACCCCATCATACACAAAATACTACCGGTCCCTCTATGGTTACCCCATTTACCTTTATCATGATGATGCTGTTGCATACAGCACCTTGCAAGAGTACTGTTCTTACATAATGATTGGACAGGTACTGTTGTGTTAATGTACATTACATGCACAGAGTGATGTATACAGCTAATGTACAACTGTTTGCGTGTATGAATGACACATGTCTGTCTGAGGGAGTCTTAATATTACATAGGGCAACACCACTACATAATACAGGCGTTGCTGGTGTTTCGCTTTTTATTTGTTTGCAATGCTTTGTTGCCACATGGTATGTGCCTGATATATCTCTATATATGTATGTACCTATATGCTGGACATAAACACTCACATATACATCTACATGATGGGATACATTCCTATACTGTTGAATGACTGCGCTGTATGATATGTTTGTGGTAATGTCCGATGTCTGTATATCTGCCATGGTGTATTGGTAAATCACGTTAGTTGTGTGTGCAGGGTCCTGGTTCCGAGCCTTGCAGAGTCCATTTATTTTGTTGCAGGGCAGAACAAGGCTATTGGATACGCAGGGAGTAAGGCACATTAAAGCAGTTGTGGGTGGGTGTGCATGGGTTTGTGAGGTGTTAAGCAATGCTAACCTCTGGTTACAGCTTCTTACACTTGGTTAGCCTCTACATTGTTTTACCAGTGCAATACTCGCATACTGGTAGCCAAACAGGCTTACACCCGCTCGCTCCCGTACTTGCAGAGTCCATTTATTTTGTTGCAGGGCAGAACAAGGCTATTGGATACGCAGGGAGTAAGGCACATTAAAGCAGTTGTGGGTGGGTGTGCATGGGTTTGTGAGGTGTTAAGCAATGCTAACCTCTGGTTACAGCTTCTTACACTTGGTTAGCCTCTACATTGTTTTACCAGTGCAATACTCGCATACTGGTAGCCAAACAGGCTTACACCCGCTCGCTCCCGCACTTGCAAATGCACCGAAATTGGTGCTTGCATCTGACACTAACACCCCTGGGTGGGAGCGAGGGCGACAGTATTACCTTGTGATGCCTATTACATCGGATTACATGCCTACAGTATCAGGAATGGCTGTCCATTAGGTGACGGCATGCCGTTCGACTGTACGGATTCAGCAGCCTGTCCAGTGTTTTATTCATATTATTTGTGTGTTCCTCTTACAATCTGCACCTGTCTGGCTGATACATGGGAACTGAAACTCTTCAATACAGACAAGTAATTGGGTTTAGGGACCCACATCCGTCACCCGAGTCATGCTACTGCATACCTATTATTCTATCATCTTTCTAAGGTAGTCAGCGGAATATGTGCTTTCTGTGCCTATCAGACATCTCATATGAATTGGGAAAAATGAAGACTGAATCAAGGACACTGCATAACAACATCAGGAACACATTTAAAATTATGGTGGCATCACCCTGACACATTGACAGACCCAGAGCATATGTATTCATACACATTGTCTGAGGTACATGCTGTTTATGACTCTTAATTGATGTTGTTATTCATTACGTGTAACCCACCAACTTTCCTCCTAATATCACTAGTTCTAGGAGGGTTTAGGTGGGACAGAGTTAGATTATGTGTCTTAATCAGGGACGTCCCTGGTAATCGGGGACAGTTCAATGGTATGGTCACTATGTGTTCCCTCAATGGTTTACGGACTATCCAGTGGATGTGCTCTTAGGGGTTGGGAGGTATGGGCATCAGCTATGCCCACAGCAAAATATTACTTACATCCATGGGGCGGTCCTAATATGGCTCTGCCAGCCAACACCTGCACGCCTAGTCCCATAATCGCATACCCATAGTTCCCCCACCTGCCACTCCTCTACAGCACTCATCCTTACTGTGGGTGCATGTGGGTTATAAACACACCACTACACACTGCCCACTCTCCCTGTGTTGGGACACATGTCGTACGTTGTGTCGACCCATGTGTTACCAGGCTTGCACAACCTACTGGTCCATGTACATCTACAGCCTGGCTTGATAAATCATTACCGGGACTGGCTCCAATCATTAATTTTTGGTATCTCACAAGGGACATCGATGTCTATGTTTCAAGTGTAGACCTTGCAGGTCTCTCTCACAGGCAGTATCATGCCAGTGGTCTGGGAAACAGTGGTGTGTTTACCTTTATTGTGTGTCTGTATGTCTCACCGGCCTAGCTGGGGGGTGGGGGGTGATGCTACATGTTACATGTTTGTTTATTGGACCTCCCACCACCATATGCACGGCCTGTGAACATATGTTACTCGCACTTGCTGTATCATATCCTAGCTATATACATGTGTATATTTAATGTAACATATATATATATATATATATATATATATATATATATATATATATATATTTACATTAATATATACAGATATATCTGCATAAATATACATGTATATTTATATCTTGCTGTATATATATATATATATATATATATATATATATATATATATATATAATCTAACGACATATGGGTCTATGGTTGTCTGCATATGTATATATTCATATGTGGGTATGTATCTGTATTCTTTCACTGTATGTATACAGTCGTACTATGGTGAGGGAGAGGCATATATCTATGTTGCTATGGGTAGATATACACACACATAGCTCTACATATATACGTCTACATCTGGTTATTCCATTCCTTGCCATATAGATTACACTTTGCTTTAGTAGGTCTCGCAGTGGGTGTGGCTGCTCATTGGGCGACGCCTCTGCTGAATGAACACATTCGCTTGCATTTCTAGGGCTGTCCATATTGGCCAACATCAGCCAACACCTACACACCTAGACCCATAAGTAGCTACCCATAGTTCTCCCACCCTCGCCTCCTCAACAGCACCCATCCTTACTCTGGGACCTGGTTGGTTCTGGACACACCACTACACATTGCCCACTCTCCACTTCACGGGACCCATTTCATACAATTGTCTCGGCCCATGGGTCATCAGGGTTACCCACCCTTGTATTCCAAGTCGGTATACACCGCGGACAAAATGGCCAGTCTATCACCTTCTTTTGGTTTGGCCAATTTTTGGGGTGTTCCGCAAGGGACGTTCTAATCTGTGTTCCATAATTACAATCCACAGGTGCACTGTGTACCCCTCCGGTTGTATCCTGCCTGTGTTCTGGGGAGCAGTGGACACTTTACATTGATTGCGTGTATATTTCCCGTGTCCCGGGTGGAAGGGCATGCTGGGGGTGGGTGGAAGGGCATGCTGCGTGTGTCATGTTTCTTGCCTGAGCTCCTCACTTCCATTGGCATAGCCTGTGAACATATGTCATTCCTGTGTGCTGTTTCCTATCATAGCTGTATATCTTTATAGTTTTTTATCTGGTTATATATTTTACTTGTATTTAGGTGTGTATCTCCTTATTAAATCTGTATACATCATTACGTGTTTAGGAATATATTCCTTCTTTATTAAGTACATGATGCCCTGATATGAAGATTTTTCATGCAGCTTTGCACAGCTTTCAATGCACTTTTATATTTATGTGATCTTATAGTGCTTTTTAGTGAAGTTTACCTTTAAACTAGCCTTATATATATTTTAATTAATTGCTCTGTTAATTGAATGATTTCCCGCCTTTGGAGGTATTTAAGAGCTTGTTTTTTACATAATGTTGTCTGATGAAGCGTGGGTATTCCTAATGAAAGCGCTTACCACATTTTTATGTCAAAATAAAGAAGGTTTTGCTTTAGCTTCAGAATTCGTTTGGATTTCTTACTTTCTGTATTGGATCTTCAGTTTGTCTGCTTGACTTACCTGCTCTGTTTGGCTGCAGATCCTTTTAGCGGTTTGGTTGCTTCTGTTTTCTACATAGCTGTATATCTTTGTATATCTACACACACGTATGTATGTATGTATATATATATATATATATATATATATATATATATATATATGTGTATGTCTGCAACTATATATATATATATATATATATATATATATATATATATATATATGTATATATATATATATATATATATATATATATATATATATGTATGTGTGTGTGTGTGTGTGTGTGTGTGTGTGTATATCTGTAAACCAGTACATACCCTGCGCATACGCACTTACATATGCGTAATGGTGTTTATATATGCTTCACCTGCATACTAGTGCCTTATTCATTATGACACTGACACTTCACTCCAGTTATCTTGTAATCGGTATTTAGCACGTTATACAGTGGATAGATGTCGTGATTTGTTCACGTACGGATTACCGATGGTAACTGGAATGTGATACAGTGTGATTAGGTATGAGAATGTCTGTTCGGTAGATGGTTGCTCTACCTCAATGGACTATTGCTGTGCTGCTCCATATGCATATATACCCATATACCCATGGCTCCTGGTTCCCCAAACACACCCCAATGCTTCCCTAACATTGCTGTCATCCATTCTCTTGTCGGATGCGCGGTGTATCAACTACACTACACACTGGCTGCACCCTACTCCTATAGAGCCATCCCATTAGTTTACTCACTCCACGTGTCCTCAGACCTCCCATACATTTAGTCCACAAACATAGGTGACGTGAGCGACCAAAGGAATACTATTTGCAATTATTGGGCTGCCCCACATGAAACACGCATGTGTTTAAGGCAAGATTAGACTCTATACTTTATTACATCCTTACTCCCGTTAACATGATGCTACAATTCATTAATATGTATGACTATGCGGTATCGCACACGTTACACATGGGAGCCTAATTATGTACGTGCTCAGCATATTTCTTTTACAATTAGACCAGTTTTGTACTTGGCATTGCCGTAGCATGCAGATCACAGGAATGATTCCATGTGTGGGGAAGCCCTCACATTTGATTATCGTCAGCACAGCACTGACTTTGGACATTGTACACGCCTTTGCATTCTAGCAGTTTCATCCCGTCCCTCTTCTGCACAGCCTATTATTCCATCTACTGTCGATGTTTGTATGTGCACATTCCTATTATTTATATCTACAAATGGAATGTGTTACAGAGAATGTACTTCTACATATTGATGTCTGCAAGTGTGCATGCATATGGGCAGCCATGGTGGTGCAGTGGTTAGCATTGCTGCCTCAGAGCAAGAGGTTCTCCGGTTCGATCCTCGGCTGGGGTGCCTTTTGTGCGGAGCCTGCATGTCCTCCCTGTGGTTGTGTGGGTTTCCACCAGGTGCTCCGGTTTCTTCCCACATCCCAAAGACATGTTGCAGGTGGATTGGACACTCTAAATTGGCCCTAGGTGTGAGTGTGTGCATGTGTGTACCTTCTGTGGAAGGTTGGGCACCGGGCTGGCAACTCAACACCGTAAAACTCCACTGCCAGTCATGAGCGGACAAGGTGATCCGCTGTGGCAACCCCTGACTGGGAAAAGTGGAAAGAAGAAGAAGATGTGTGTATGCATATATACCTATTATGAACTCGCTGACTTCCACGGGGCGGTACAATTAGAACCGGGCCATCCAACCCTGGCACGCTTGGATCCATAATTTCATACCCATAGTTCCTCCACCCCACCCGTGTTCAACTTACATGCATAACTTCCATTATCCACTTGTTATCGCAGCCATGACACACCTCCAAACATTGCCCTCTCCAGAGAGTTGGGGGCCCTACACATATGTTGCCCCACCTCGTGTATTCTCAGGCTCTCCCACTATTTAGTCTTTGAACATACATGCCCTTGCTTGTGTAATGGTAGGAGGGCTTAATGCTCTAAATAATTTTTGGGTAGTCCCAGCAGGGATTACCCTCTGTCTGTGTGTAAAGTGGGCTTAGTAATTCAACTATGTTACTCCCACTGTTAATATCCTGCCTGTGGTGTGAGTAGCAGTGCTTTGCTCACTCCTGGCCTGCATGATACGGCATATGCTGACAGCACTCTATGATACTATAGTTGCTGTTGATTCCCTTCTCATCCCTTGTCTATGCTTTATTGTTACGACGTTCATTCATCATATATATATATATATATATATATATATATATATATATATATATATATATATATATATATATGGGTTCACTTCAATTCACTGAACTTTCAATTCACTGACTTTCATTTCACTGACACCATTTCACTGAAATTCATTTCACTGAAACTTCATTTCACTGAAAGTTCATTTCACTGACAAGTATTATTACAAAGTAAATGGAATATGCCCCCTTCCCCACTGTAGTGTGACCCTGGAGTTAGAATATATAGTTAGGGGGGGTGTGGGGGGCACTTTTCTTTTACTAAGCAATATTATATCAAAACGTAAGATTATCATATGAAATGAAGTGGGGGGCTGCGCCCCCTACACCCACTAATGTGGGGGGCTCTTCCCCCCACACCCCCCTAACTATATATTCTAACTCCAGGGTCGCACTACAGTGGGGAAGGGGGAATATTCCATTTATTGCTAATAATAGTTGTCAGTGAAATGAACTTTCAGTGAAATGAAGTTTCAGTAAAATGAATTTCAGTGAAATGGTGTCAGTGAAATGAAAGTCAGTGAATTGAAAGTTCAGTGAATTGAAGTGAACCCATATATATATATATATATATATATATATATATATATATATATATATATGTGTGTGTGTGTGTGTGTGTGTGTGTGTGTGTGTGTGTGTGTGTGGCGTGTGTGTGTGTATGTGTATATATATATATATATATATATATATATATATACATACATATATATATATATATATATATATATATATGTGTGTGTGTGTGTGTGTGTGTGTATAAATATATATATATAAATAAATAAATATATATAGAAATATATATATATATATATATATATATATATATATATATATATATATATATTACATCTGTATATACTCATATACATTTTCAATGCTGGGTGCTGCTTACACCTGCGCAAGTGCAGTCGCATATGCTTACTGTTTGTTATATATGTTTACTGCCACTTATTTGTGCTTACTTGTGCCTTATTCATTATGACAGTACCACTTTGATTGAAATGATCTGGTTAAAAATCCCATGTGATACTCAAGTTCACTTTTACATGTTATTATGCTGGTTTTACAGCAGGACGACATTCATTCCACATGGAAAATGATATGTGCTATAGTCGAACTTGAAGCGTGAATGCCTGTTCGTTAGGCGGATGCTCTAACACTACACTATTGGTATGCTGCTTCATTTATATGTATACCCATAGTTCATAGTTATCCATACACACGCCTCAACACATCACTAACACAGCAGGCATCCATTCTCCAGTTAGGAAAACTGCACCACTACACATGCGCCATTCCCTACTGCTTTGGACCCGTCCCGCATGTTGACTCACTCCAAGGATATTCCAACTTCCCAAGCCTATAGTCCTCGCACATACATTCATATGATGGTCAGGGTGTTCATATGGTCATCTGGTTTTAGGCTTGTCTGACTGAGGACCGGGACTGTTGATTATATACCAAATGAACCAGGAAGTTTTTAATTGAAGGTGTGATGTCATTCATTAAGGAGTTATATAAGGTGTAATTAAAAGTAATTCATTGTTTCTGATGAAGTCTCTACAATGAGATGAAAGCGCTTAAACCTTTGTTCACAATAAATGGACTTTTGTTTAAACTTTTGGCTATCACACACGGACTTTTGTTCTGGTATTTTTCTTTGGTGTCCTGGATTTCTGGATTCCTGGTTCATTTGGTATATAATCAACAGTTTGGCTGGCTACTTTTTGTTTTTCGTTTTTGGTGTCATTGGTGCATTTGAGCCATGGATGTCTCTGGGGAATTTAATCTCTCAAACACAACGCTTGCCGAGGATCATGGAGCGGAAATAAAAGAACTACGGGGAGAATTATCCCAATTAAAAGGCGAACTTACAAAGCTTTTGGATTTATTAACGCCTATAAACAACGGAGATGTGAACAATCCTTCCTTTATGGGTGAGCGTAATGTGTTTGTGCCTCCAGGATATGGTATACAACACACTAACGGTGTGGGACTTCCGTTTTTTCAACCTAACTTGGGTAACCAGGTTAGGATGGTTCATAGCAGTCGCGAAACGGAGAAACAGGGTTTTCAAGAAGGTGTTGGCAGAAATATAGATTGTAGTCATTCTCATGGTACAAAAGATGTTACTAATGAATGTCGTGATGTCCTGGGTCCTTCTCCTATCCTCATCGATTCAGGAAATACCTCTCATACAAACGACATTGTCCGACCTAAAACAGGTACTGTTTTTTTGCCTTTGAGTAACACTGAGAGACTTTCTAACCATCACTTGGTGGATAGAAACGATATAAACGATAAGAATGGTGGCGTTACAATGGGTTCTCGTTCAGGGACAATTTCCCAACAAGAAGCCACCAATAGATTCGATAAAGTATTTTCCAAGAAATTTTGTTTTCTTGCTAGTGAAAACTCTAACTCTAATGTTCAAAATGTTCAACATAAGGACAAGGACTATGACAACGAGTCCTTAAAAGATTTAATTTTTTCCATGGAAAAGAAACTATTTAGATTTAAGAGTTTAGAAATCGATATTGCATATCTAAAACAATGTATTGAGTTAAAGATTGTGCCACAAGGGCTTAGAATATTTAAGTTTCCCTTTGGGATAGAATATTCAGAGGATATCATGAATGATTTTTGTGATTATTTTAATGAAATTGGTTTGGGTCTTTTAAACAAAACAGTACATTATTATGAAATACAGAAAGAGAATGTTTTAAAACATGTTCAAAGTTTGGACAACATTATCAGAAATGATTTATTATTTTTCCATTACAGTACTCTGTACTTTAAAATGCTGGACAAAGTGGAAAATAGATGTTTTAATATTTTTCAAAAGAAAAAAAGAAAAATTAATAGAGATCAGAAAAGCTATCATGATAATGTTGCATATATAAACAAGAATCACAAACTATCTTACAATATGTCTAACAGAAATAAATTTATACACAAACAACAACAAAGACATGACAGTATGGGATATTCACCTAGATTCTCACCTACTTCCAGGGTTCATTATACAGAACAGATGGAAAAATGGGTGGAAGAAGGTAGGGAAACTCATAATTTAGATGAAAGTGATTTTCCCACCCTCAGGTGCTCAGAGAGACTGGCACAGCATTACAACAACAAAGGGGAGTACAACAGAACATACTATCCCCAGAAATAGAATCAATATTCACATCAAATGCATGCATTTTAGAGTTCAACAATGACAACAGCTCTACTGCGCCAGTAGATCATATTTTATTTAAGAAAGATGGTTTCACCATCTATAACTATTCAGATTTAGTTATTACTGAGGACTATTTTAATCTTTTTTCTAAAGGAATCAAGTTCATCCCCACCCATGCGGGTGACCTTGTAGAAAGTATAGAAGGTCTCAAGCTTTATGTAAGAAAATTAAATCTAAAGCTACTTTTTGAACCTACACAGGAGAATGCTACAAACTACGCAGAAACTACAGATAAAATAAAAAAGAAGAGTATTTACAACCCACCATTACACCCTTTATTAGAAACCTATGAAAAATTAGTAATGGAAGATTTATACAATGAATTCAAACAGAACAAGAGGTTTGAGCACTACAACCTCACTAAAAATGAATTCAGTCTTCTAGGGGATCTTAGGAATGACCATAGCATTTGCATTATGGTTCCAGACAAAGGTGGGGGCATTGCTATTTTTAAAAGTGAGAACTATTCTAATGCCATGAAAACACTCTTGGCTGATGAAAACACATACTGTCAAACTTCTATAAACCAAATAAATATTTCATACTCCAGAATTAATAGTCATTTGGAGGAATATTTATTAGAGGAGAGAATCAGTCCTAGCGAATATGACTTTCTTTTTACAAAATTTCCTAAGATTCCGGTATTTTTTGGGATACCAAAAATACACAAGGACATTTATAGGCCTCCTTTCAGACCTATTGTGGCAGCAAAGGGATCGAAAATACATTCATTATCTGTATATATTGATTTTCACATACAACATGTGGTACAAAAGACACCACACTTGTTAAAAGACTCCTGGGAATTTTTGAAAAGTATCAAGCAAGATTTATTTGATGATGACGTTTTATTTTTAACCATTGATGTAAGAGACCTATTTACATGTATTCCTAAAAACGAAGGAATGAACTTATTTGAAGAAGTACTTTTTAAACACTCAGATTTGGAAAATGATAAAATTTTATTAATATGTGAATTAATGAATATAGTTCTTGAGAATAATTTCTTAAGTTTCGAAGGGGAACTGTACCAACAAGTCACTGGTGTCCCTATGGGTGCCAATTGTTCACCAGTGTATTCTAATTTGGTGCTATTAGGTTGGGAAACACAGTTTGTATTCAATGGACCTTTTTGGCCTCATATTAAATTATATCTCCGATATTTGGATGATATTTTTATTATATGGGGGGGGGGGGGTGTAAAGAGGACATCACCAATTTTATAAATTATATTAACAACAGCACAACTTTTCTCTCCTTTACTTTTCAGTACAACAAGATGAATATCAATTACCTTGATACCTGTATATACAAGGATATATCTAAAAAACAGTTCAAATCTAAAATATTCAGGAAGAAAACATTCTGCAATGCTTATTTACATTTTGACAGTTGTCATCCTATGTCACAAAAAGTTAGTATTATAAAAGGGCAAGCTATAAGAATTGCCAGGATGACTTCGCATTTAGAAGATTTGGAATCAGAATTTATTGTGTTAAGGGAAATGTTTCTAGAGAGAGGGTACCCTTCAGATTTGATTAACACTACTTTGCACAATATACACCAACAATGGGGTAAAAAATACATTCCCTTATTAGGCTCTGATGAAAGCAATATAGTGGATAGGGCAAATAGTAAAAATTTTCACACTACTTGTGTTTTAACATACAACACAAGGACCCCTGCTATTAGAAACATTTTCCAAAGAAATTGGAACATTTTTAGATCAAATGATGGTATACACAAAAAGTTGGGTAAAGGACCGGATTTTGTTAACAGAGTGGGCTTTAACATGAAACAACTTTTGGAATACAAAAGACCTTGTATCCCTCAGAACAAACGGGGTACAAAAAAATGTGGAATGTGTAACTATTGCCCCTACATTTGTGTTGAACCCATCATTAGGTTAAACAATGTTATGAAAAGTAAAGTTTATTTACAAAATGGTAATTGCAACACCAAGGGAGTGGTCTATCTTGCTATATGTTGTACTTGCCAACAATTCTACGTAGGCAAGACTGAAAGATCATTCAAGAACAGGATATATGAACATTTAAATGATATAAAGAATAAAAAGAACACTAATTCTTTATACAAACATAGTACATCCTGTTCAGAATTTAGGAAATTTACATTTGGTATTTTGGACACTGTTATAATAGATACCAGAGGGGGGGACTGGAAAAATTTATTAAAAAAGAAGGAGAGCCAGTGGCAGTACAGATTGGCTTCTATGTTTCCCCCAGGACTGAATGAAACAGTGTCATTAACACCTTTACTTATTGAAAGGGCAAATAATATTTGATGTATGCAAAGTTAGGTTTGAGACATCTATATATATTGATACATATAAATAAAAAAGTATATATTCATTTGCTATTTGAGAAATTCAACAATGTTTTTTAAAAACTAAATACATATCTATATATTCAATTTATAGAACACTGATAGAACTAAATTAGTAGTGTATTATGAATTCATTTATGAGTTTTTAAATAGACTTAATGTTGTTATTTACATCTTTTGTACCAATATTTATTAAGTATTTATTAAATATATTTATTCGATCAGCACAAAACACAATATACATATACATTTTTATTTATTTTTTGCCAAATGTACAAACTTGTATGCATTTAATACATTTGGGTTGAGATAAATTTTAAGTTTTCATGTGTAGGGTTATGTTTGTTTAAAAAGTTTTTAATTGAAGGTGTGATGTCATTCATTAAGGAGTTATATAAGGTGTAATTAAAAGTAATTCATTGTTTCTGATGAAGTCTCTACAATGAGATGAAAGCGCTTAAACCTTTGTTCACAATAAATGGACTTTTGTTTAAACTTTTGGCTATCACACACGGACTTTTGTTCTGGTATTTTTCTTTGGTGTCCTGGATTCCTGGATTCCTGGTTCATTTGGTATATAATCAACAGTTTGGCTGGCTACTTTTTGTTTTTCGTTTTTGAGGACCGGGACTGCCCTGTACCCATTTGAAAGTCAGACTTACCACATGAACAGACTTAGTTCCACTGTTAGCATCCTACCTGTGGTTAGAGACACAGGGGGTTTGCTCACCTCTGGCCAGCTTGATATGTCAAACACTAGATGATACGGGTATTCCGCTGCTGTTTTCCTTCGCATTCATTATGAATGCTTTCTTGTGCCCATGTTCATTCTGTAGATATACATATATATATATACAGTGGCGGCTGGTGACTTCAAATCACAGGGGGGCTGCAGGAGACGCTGAATGGGCGGGGTCAAAGGGAAGGGGTGTGGTCAACCATAAAGGGGAGGGGCTATGCACAAAACCACAAAAAAACTAACTTTAATTAAATACGCTGCCCTGGGTGGCAAACCATCATTATGAAAGTCCAATCAAGACAAAAATAAGTGTAGAAGAATAAAAATATTTCAATGCATTGGCTGCATGACAGCTTACTTAATATCTAGATGGAAACAAAAGGTTGTGAGGCATGAAAAAATAAATTACTTTTAAATACATTACTGGAATGCCAGTCAAAATCAAGTATAAGAAAACCAGAAGCACTCAACTCAAACCACTTCTCCTTGCACTGCAGTTCTAATTATAATATATTCAGCTTTATTAAAGTACCAAGCAACATGCTGAAAGTAGAAATCTATGTGATGCCCCCACTTGTAAAAATGTTTCTTATCCAAAAAGACCTGCTGCCTGACAACTTGTTTCATGGGAAAACATGATAAAAGTAAAAATGAAAAGCAAACAAGAAACAAGCTCAAGATACATTGCTTAAAGGATTACTGTACAGGTTATGGACCACACATGATTGGCATTCTGTTTAGTTTACGGGTAAAGCCTGTAGAGATGACTGGAAGTCTCCAACAAGTGTAATGAGCTTTTAAAATAATGGAATCCTGTCCTTTAATACCCAAGGCTTATACATTATCTAGTCAAGTATTCTCTGCATGGCAACAACAGAAAGGCTTTCAATGTTGGCAATTCTTTAACAGTATGCTTATTAAAGCTTACTTGCATCTTACGATGTCAGACAAGCTTACCTTATGGTCATTAAAGCATTGCTACTTAAACACAGAGCAACAGGCACTTTGAGTAATCAGCATAAATCAACAGTACAAAAATATGACAGAAACCAGACCATTCTGCAAAATCAAGGACAGATGAAAAGCCACTGTAGTACTTATGCAGTGTGTCCTCCCCATCCAAGGTAGATACAACTACTCCTTGCCTTTCTTGGACACATCCAGAGTCACTACATGGGGGAGTGGGGTGCAACAAGCATGTCACAATTTGAAATCTCTCTGGCTGACTGTGATGGCCCTGACACATTTGTCATACCTCTCAACTTCAAGAGCAAGAAATCTGGACAAAGCCATACACAGAAGTGGGACAAAGGCACAACAATAAGGACAATTTTTAAATATTGCTCTAATAAACTTAGAAAGATAATAGAATAGGTCTTGCATTAGTATGAATTTTCTGAAGGGTATAAAATCTGAAACTCAAATGTCTGTCATTTTCTAACTTCAGTCTTTAGTGATTTGTCACTAATTTGCCAAAAACACAATTTTATGAAAAATGGACCAAAATGTGATGCAAAAATATAAAATAGACACACAATACAGCTTCTACCTGTCAAAGAAGGGACACTTTAATATTAGTACTGCTACCTTGAGCAGCTGACAAAATAAAAGAATCTACATGCATTTCAAGTAATCTATAACTTTGATTATTACAGTTATTTCTTAATTGTAAACCCTCCATGTTTTCTTCCAAAATTGCTATTTTTATGGAGGGATTATTAGGGGGAAGAGCAACATTTTGAGCCAAAAATTGGGGACAGTTGAGAG
Source organism: Protopterus annectens (assembly GCF_019279795.1). Classification (NCBI taxonomy): domain Eukaryota; kingdom Metazoa; phylum Chordata; order Ceratodontiformes; family Protopteridae; genus Protopterus; species Protopterus annectens. The sequence continues at coordinate 1,461,635,858 of NC_056728.1, forward strand.
GTTGGCTATGCCTAATTCTATAAAGCAATTTATTTGCATGTACCTCTCAACCTGTTAATGCAGTAAATCTGAGCAAGGCCAAATATATTGGGGCACATATAAACAGTACTAAAATTGCTCTTGTATAAATTGAGACAGTTGATAGAACGGCTCTTACTTTAACATGCATTTTTATGAAGGTTATGAAGTCTGAAACTTATTATTTAGTGACTTCTGGCAAATCATTTAGGAATTAAAACTACAAATTTTATGAACAACAAACCAAAAATAAGAAGCAAAAATCTATTCATTCTTTGAAAATCTGGACAGTTGGGAGGTATAGTTCAGCTGGGCCTGTCTGTGTTTGCTGCCCTTCCCCTGACAAAATAATGGTTGAACTGGAGCCTCTGCAGCCATTCCAATTAACCATTACTTGGCTATTTCACTCCATTTACCATAAACACTAATGTGCATACTGCTTTACTTCAATGATTGGACTTCATTTGAAAGTTTTATTTTGTATTTTACAGCACAAACATTAAGTCATCTGTTAAACAAAGCAATGCAGTCTCACAATGAAAACTTAGCATTAAAACTTCTCTGCCCTTGAAACTCACATTCATTGAAACAGCATTGAAACCCACATTCAAAGAAAATACATTTTGCCAGTGGCAGATAAAGATTAATTTTGGGCTGTTTTCGAATCATAGGCCCCTTGCATATGAAACATACATGTGCTCTTTGATACACCTTCCTCATTGTACTAAAATTATATTCCTTGTACAATACAGTACACTTGTTAGAGGGTGTTTTAAATTTGTTTTGAACATTTTTCCAGTAAGCAATGAAACAAAACATATGCACCCATAATGGCAAAACTGCCCAGTTGAGAACATTTATCAAAAAAAGTCTACTCAGACTTCCACAGTCCACCATTATTAGTAAATATACACAATTCTACAGTCCACCATTATTAGTAAATATGCACAATTCCACAGTCCACCATTATTAGTAAATATGCACAATTCCACAGTCCACCATTATTAGTAAATATGCACAATTCTACAGTCCACCATTATCAGTAAATATGCACAATTCTACAGTGCACCTTTATCAGTAAATATGCACAATTCTACAGTCCATATTTAGTGAATTCAGTTCTTGCCATAGCTGTCAACCTTAGCACAAAAACCTGGACGAAGCCAATAATGGGGGAATACAGTCCCAAAAATAGGGACAAATTTAAAATATTCATCTTATAAACTTAGAAAATTGCTAGAAAAAAGGTTGTGCTACTATGTATTCTGAAGAACATGAAGTTTGAAATTCAAATGCCGGTCAATTTTACTGCGGACAGAACAAAAACAATTTTCAACAGAGACGCAGGGATTAATACTGCAGACACGTCTTTGTAAAATGGCAGGGCATCAGAGCAAATCCACACAAACACAGAGAGGAGATGCAGACTCCACACAGAAGCCACCCCAACCAAGAATCAAACCAGAAAAACCTATAGCTGTGAGGCAACAATACTACCACTGCACCATCAAATCTGCAAGGAATTAAACATTCAGAAACCTGAAGTCTGAAATTCAAATGCCTGTCAATTTTACTGCGGACAGAACAAAAACAATTTTCAGCAGAGACGCAGGGATTAATACTGCAGACACGTCTTTGTAAAATGGCAAGGCATCAAAGCAAATCCACACAAACACAGAGAGAAGATGCAGACTCCACACAGAAGCCACCCCAACCAAGAATCAAACCAGAAAACCTATAGCTGTGAGGCAACAATACTACCACTGCACCATCAAATCTGCAAGGAATTAAACATTCAGAAACCTGAAGTCTGAAATTCAAATGCCTGTCAATTTTACTGCGGACAGAACAAAAACAATTTTCAGCAGAGACGCAGGGATTAATACTGCAGACACGTCTTTGTAAAATGGCAGGGCATCAGAGCAAATCCACACAAACACAGAGAGGAGATGCAGACTCCACACAGAAGCCACCCCAACCAAGAATCAAACCAGAAAACCTATAGCTGTGAGACAACAATACTACCACTGCACCATCAAATCTGCAAGGAATTAAACATTCAGAAACCTGAAGTCTGAAATTCAAATGCCTGTCAATTTTACTGCGGACAGAACAAAAACAATTTTCAGCAGAGATGCAGGGATTAATACTGCAGAAACGTCTTTGTAAAATGGCAGGGCACCAGAGCAAATCCACACAAACACAGGCAGGAGATGCAGACTCCAAACAGAAGCCACCCCAACCAAGAATCAAACCAGAAAACCTATAGCTGTGAGGCAACAATCCTACCACCGCACCATCAATTATGCAAGGAATTAAACATTCAGAAACCTGAAGTCTGAAATTCAAATGCCTGTCAATTTTACTGCGGACAGAACAAAACCAATTTTCAGCAGGGATTTAAACTGCAGACACGTCTTTGTAAAATGGCAGGGCACCAGAGCAAATCCACACAAACACATGGAGGAGATGCAGACTCCACACAGAAGCCACCCCAACCAAGAATCAAACCAGAAAACCTATAGCTGTGAGGCAACAATACTACCACTGCACCATCAAATACGCAAGGAATTAAGCATTCAGAAACCCTTAAGTCTGAAATTCAAATGCCTGTCAATTTTATTTAACATTTTTTAATCAGGACAGTCTGACTTGGAACAAATAAACAATTTTCAGCAGAGGCCCAGGAAGAAATAATGCAGACATGTCTTTGTAACATGGGAGGGCACAAAAGCAAACCCACACAAACACAGGGAGAAGATACAGACCCCACAAAGAAGGAACCCCAGCCAAGAATCAAACCCAAGAACCTACAGGTGTGAGGCAACAATGCTACTACTACACCATCAAATATCAAGCATTGCAACATTTACAAACCACAGATATTATGAGGAACAGATCAGATCGAATATGAGGTAAAAATCTGAAATTTTTTTACAAATGGTGGTGGGTAGGGAACTCAAGTCTTTAACACCTGCATACAGGGTACAGGGTTCAAGCCTGAGGCATTCCCTACCACACCACCATAAGCACCTGGGGCATTTACACACACACACACACACACACACAAACTCCAGTAAAGCACAAGCACCATACACACACATTGTAAATTAAAAAGCACAAACTCAATAAAAATAAAAAGGCACCTTACCTGCATGAATACATCCAGAATGTCCGTACATACATCCTTCCTTCCCGCGCAATACTGAAGGAATGCTCCTTCCTGTAAAAGTGCACAGACGTCTCCTTGTGTCCCTCTATGGGGATGGCCGGGCTGCCTTGAGCATGCGCATAGACCGATAAGTCGGGACTCGGTCTATGTGCATGCGCGAAGTCCGCGAAATTTAAAAAAATATTTTTTTTTATTTTTCATTTGTTTTTCTTGCTTTTTTATTTTTGAGGGGGCTGCAGTCCGGCAGCCCTATGCCACGAGCCGCCCCTGTATATATATATATATATATATATATATATATATATATATATATATATACGGGTCTACTTTAGAAAACCGACACGCCAGTTCGCCGACACACAAACCACCGAGACCAGATAACCGACAACACACAAAACCGACAATGCAAAACACCCAACACCATTACACCGACACACCGAACATAAACAACACATTACACTACATAGCATAGCCACTAGCCCTAACCCAAACCCTAACCCTAAGGTCCGACACTATCGCACACTCACCCTACCTGCACCCTAACCCTAACTCACTTAACCCACCCCTAACCCCAAGGTCCGACACTATCGCACACTCACCCTACCTGCACCCTAACCCTAACTCACTTAACCCACCCCTACACCTAATGACTGTCACTATCGCACACTTCACCTACCTGCACCCTAACCCTAACTCACTTAACCCACCCAAAAACATAAAGCCCGTCACTATCGCACACTCACCCTACCCAAGACTCTAAACCTAACTCACTTAACCCGTCCCTAAACTACAGTCCCTCACTATCACACACTTACCTTACCCGAACCCTAACTCCGACACTAACACACACTCACCTTTCCCACACCCTAACCCAAAATCCCACAATATCGCACACTTACCTGACCGCTCCTAACTTTGTCACTGTCGCACACTTACCGAGTCGCGCTCACACATTACCCTTGTCGGTCTTTCCGCTGTCGGCAAATCACCCTTTCAGTAAACTTACCTGTCGGTCGTTTGGTCTTCGTCTTCCGCGTGTCGGGGAATCGTCGGTTCGGTCAACTAAAGGTGACCCATATATACATATTTGTGTGTGTGTGTGTGTGTGTGTGTGTATACGCATGCATATACATCTACATGATTAATTACTTTGATCATACTATTGAATGACTGTGCTGTCTGCTATGTTTGTGATAACATCAGAGTTAGGTGTAACTGCCGTGGCTTAGTGGTAAATCACATTGATTATGATGTGTAGCTTCCTGGCATCGAGCCTGGCCGAGGAGGTTTATTGTGTTGCTGGGCAGAACAAGGGCCGTTGGACAAAGGGTGAGTACAGCAATTTACAGCAGCGGTTTTCCGTTTAACTGTTGTTTCCCGTCACGCAAACACCTTCTGCATTCTTACTGTGATACGTCACCCCAGTTCACATTTCAATGGTATTATATCTTTATACAGCATAAAATTAGCAAGATATGTTTGTATATGGATTACGCGTCATAAATGGTCTGTGCTGCAGTCGAACCAGCAACGTCTGCTCGATAGGCAGATGCTCTAACCACTACACTATTGCTGCGCTGCCTCATTTGCATGTATACCCATGGTTCATAGTTACCAGAACAAACACAGCAAAACATCATTAACACAGCAGTCATCCATTCTCTGGTCGAAAATAAACCACACCACTACACATGCGCCACTCCCTACTGCTCTAGACATGTCTCGTATGTTGGCTCACTCCAAGTATATTCAGACGTCCCAAGCTTATAGTCCTGGGGCATACATTCATATAATGGTCAGGGTGTTCAATTAGTTTTCCGGTGTTTGGCTTGTCTGAATGGTGACTGGGACTGCTCTGTACCTGTTTGAAAGTCAGAATTAGTATGTGCACAAAGTTAGTTTTACTGTTAGCATCCTTCCTGTGGTTGGAGATGTAGGAGGTTTGCTCACCTCTTGGCATCTTGATATGACAGTAATAAATACTACAGGGGGTTCTGCTGCTATTTCCTTCCACGTTCTTTATGACCTCATTTATTGTGACCATGTTCATTCTTCATGGATATATATATATATATATATATATATATATATATATATATATATATATATCTATATATCTATCTATATATATATATATAGAGAGAGAGATCTGTCTGTACATTCACATGCATATACACCTACATGCTTATTTACATTTCCCATACTGTTGAATGACCTCCACTTACTGTCGCCCATACCCACTTACATCTGTTTTAAAGTGCCTTAATCACCCTATTTTTGACTGCCATTATTGTGGGCGTCATATAAAATTAGCAGCACTTGCATGGCTTGGACCCAGGAACACCATAGTCACTGGTTTTACCACTAAACCATCCGTGATACATTCTGTATGGATGGTAATTAGGATATATGATTTTGCTACAGGCATTCCACAGTACTGGCAACAAATGTGACAGTCGGTTGGTGTACATATGCATAGTACATGTTACTGTTCATATGTTTCTGAGAGGCATATGTATACATTTGCAAGTATACATATTTATGAATAGGACACATACTTGACAACTACTTATATGCATGTATGTGTGATGTGTAGCTATGCAAATATAAGTATGTACATTTACAGATATATGACTACATATCTGGAGTTATACATGGCCATGTATATGAACAACCGCATATGGGAGGTACCTGTACCGTTTGTATACTGGGGTTGTGTGCATCATTACGACGAGGAACCTGGACGGGGTATACAATTTGTGGACATGTACTATTTGGAAGATGGCTATGGGGAAGCTTCATGGGAACATGTGAAAGGTATATATTCCCGATAATGCACATGGGGAGACATGCATCACGGTCAGGTGTTTAATCCCGGGTTGTAGGTTCTGCAGGACTGAGTGGAGGCTGAGCAGGGTTGTGGTCAAGTACTGCTAATCTGACTTGTGCCCAGATGTCAACGGGGTTGGACATCATGTTATACCAGAAAGTCTAATCTTGAGAACAGACACTTATTCCATGAGGGATGTCCAAAAAGTGTGGACGACAAACTCCATTCTTCGGGCTATTTGAAAATGTGGTAGGGTTATGCATGTATGGGATATCTATTTTGCAAGCCTGAGACTGCCTAGGGTGAGACTGCCTACTAGATGAGGGTAGGGGGCACTATGTGCAGATATGGCTGCGCAAAGCTAGCAGCCCAAGTATGGGTGGTTTTGGTGGACGTTTAGCAAGGGGGGGATGGTGTGCTGTGGAGGGGATGATGGGTATTCAATTATGTATCCAGGTGTGTTGGGGTTGGATGGCTCAGTTCAGGCCAGACCATTATGTGGGTGTTAGCCGGTAACGTTTCTGTACATGTGTATAGCACATTTTAATGTTCATATGTTTGTGGGATTGTGTTCTGCAGTATGGCCTGTCAGGGTGTATTGCGGATGTGAATGTATGTTCTTTGGTTTCCTTTCTGATTTACCCACTGCTCCCTCGTACACCTCCAGTTCACCTATTGTTCATCTGACCTAGTCTCCCCTTGGCGCATTATTACATTACCCGTCACCCCCCCATATTCCGCACACACCATCCATCCCTTCTCTGGTTGATGGCCCATGGCACAGACAACAGAACACATTGTGTACTCTACATATCTCTGGTACCAATATGGTTGTGAGGACAACCCTGGCATATTTGGTCTTCCACATGCTGTACTTCATGCACAAGGGTACATGCACATACTTATCTTTCATGACATGGTAGGTAGACCCGGGTAATACCCATTCATCTTTGGGCTGTCCAGACAGGGACGACTTGGACCGCGAATAGACAGATATTGAGCGAATGCTCTGACCATTGGTAGGGTTGCCACCTTTTCAAATGGCCAAAGTGGGAGATTTTCAGGATGCACCAGATTTTACAGGCCGACACATACCCACGGTCAGTACAAAGGATAGAACTTTATTTTTTGCCTAAATAAAAGCTTATTCTTGTAGCAGTTTAGTTGCTTATTCTGTTTCTTGTAACATTTAGGTATTTTAGATACAGAAATAACTATTTTATGCAACTATTACATGAAATATGGGACATAATTATGTCCTACAATCGCAGGACATTTGCCATTTTTAATATTTTTGGTAAGGACACAACTGCCCAGAGAGGGACTGTCCCTCACAAAGTGGGACAGATGGTAACCCTAACCATTGGGCTAGGCTTAGCAAAAGGCAGCAGCGTGCAAACACAGTGCATTTCGCTTCCACTTGGTATAACAATCAACACTACAATGAAATATGGGCACGGGGTTTTAAATGTCATTTGTTCGAGAGACAGGGGCTCAATATTCAGCTATGTGCCTTTGTGTTTACTCTTTATTTTGGTGTTCACAAAACTGTCTTGCATGCTTTGCATACATTTCAGTATCCACGGACACTCACAGGAGTGATTACTATTAGAGGCAGGCTGTACTAGTCAGCATTTTAGGTTGCGCATCTGCAGCCGACATGTTCACGCCTCCATGCAGTGCTTAGACATGCCCCCTGCACTCGCGCACGTTTCATGTGCACGTGGACGTTGCAGCAGCGCACCTTCATTAATATGCATATGGTGCTGCTGCACCATCTCTATGCCACACGGTCGGCGCAAGGCTAACGCCGTCCTTGCGCCGAGCTTCATGAATCCCAAGGAGAGTTTAATAATATGTGATCAGCACCCATACTAAATGAGTGTGGCTTAAAAAAAATAAGGAACGGGCTTATTAGTGTATTATGCACACAAATCAAGAAAGCTGTCTTCTTACAGACTTGGCAAGAATGTAAAAAAAAAACAGGATATATCAGAAAAAAACTAATCAGCTTTCTTTAAAGAATGGACAACAGGACGCGTTTATCCACAAGGCGTTTCCTTGAAAAATATGCTTTTCTAAGAAAGTTTAAAATATGCTTTCCTAAGAAAGTTTATCCACAAGGCGTTTCCTTAAAAATATGTTTTTCTGCACTTATCAACATTTGCACAAGTACAGATGTGTCAGCATTTGCGTCATCAAGGCAGTATCTTTCCAAAACCAAGAGGGTGTGTGTTTAACTAAAAATGTATATAACATCTGTATTAAATCCAGTTATGTTATGGGTACTGGTAGGGACACATTTGTCCTGAGGTAAATGTTATATCTCTCACATCATCTGTACTATATGAGAAGTAAAGTAGAACAATAACTAAAAGCTGTAACAGAAGTATGTGTGGTTTATTATAAAAGTTATTTGTTACTGCTCTGAGTTGATGCTGCAAAGTATATTATCTCATCAGTGTATATTCTGCAAGTTTCTGTATGCAACAGACTGAATGCAACTATAATTAGACTTTGATTTCAGCAGAATCCAGCCAGCAAGACTGAGTGTCTTAAGAAAACCTCAAATCCATCACAGTAAGCAGCACCATATAAATACAATAACATCATCATCATCATCATCTTCTTTCGGTTGTTCCCATTAGGGGTCACCACAGTGGATCACCTGTTTTCATTTCTTCCTGTCCTCTGCATCATGCTCTTTCACACCAACCGCCTGCATGTCCTCTCTCACCACATCCATAAACCTTATCTTAGGCCTTCCTCTTTTCCTCTTACCTGGCAGCTCCATCCTTAGCATCCTTTTCCCAATATACCCAGCATCTCTCCTCAGCACATGTCCAAACCAATGCAATTTCGCCTCTCTTGCTTTGTCTCCAAACTGTCCAACCTGAGCTGACCCTCTAATATACTGATTCCTAATCCTGTCCATCCTAGTCACACCCAGTGCAACTCTTAACATCTTTAACTCTGCCACATCCAGCTCTGACTCCTGACTTTTTGTCAGTGCCACCGTCTCCAATCCATATAACATAGCTGGTCTCACTACCCTCTTGTGGACCATCCCTTTCACTCTTACTGGTACTCGTCTGAAACAAATCACTTCTGACACTCTTCTCCACTCATTCCACCCTGCCTGTACTCTCTTTTTTACCTCTCTTCCACACTCACCGTTACTCTGAACTGTTGATCCCAAGTACTTAAACCCATCCACCTTTACCATCTCTACTTCCTGCATCCTCACCATTCCTCTACCCTCCCTCTCATTTACACACATATATTCTGTTTTTTTCCCTGCTGACCTTCATTCCTCTCCTCTCTAAAGCATATCTCCACTTCTCCAGGGTCTCCTCAACCTGGTCCCTACTCTCACTACATATCACAATGTCATCTGCAAACATCATAGTCCATGGGGCCTCCCGTCTGATCTCATCTGTCAACCTGTCCATCACCACTGCAAACAAGAAAGGGCTCAGAGCTGATCCTTGATGTAATTCCACCTCCACCTTAAACGTATCTGTCACTCCCACCACAGTCCTCACCAATGTCACACTACCTTTGTACATATCTTACATACTTCTCTGCCACTCCTGACTTCCTCATACAAAACCACAACTCCTCTCTAGGCACCCTGTCATATGCTTTCTCTAAGTCCACAAAGGCACAATGCAACTCCTTCTGACCTTCTCTGTATCTCTCCAACAACACTCTCAGAGCAAACATTGCATCTGTAGTGCTCTTTCCTGTCATGAAACCATACTGCTGATCACTAATCATCACCTCCCTTCTTAACCTAGCTTCCACTACTCTTTCCCATAACTTCAAGCTGTGACTGATCAATTTTATCCCTCTGTAGTTACTGCAGCTCTGCACATCACCCTTATTCTTAAAGATAGGTACCAAAACACTTTCTCCACTCCTCAGGCATCCTCTGACTTTCCAAAATTTCATTAAACAATCTGGTTAAAAATTCCACTGCCATTTCTATACAATAACAAAAATTAATTTTTCATTTGTCAATGCTAAATATTCATGTACGCACAACAAGGCAGTTGTGTATAAATAACAGTTGTCATTTAACAGATCACATACTTTTCTTTTTTTAGCCCAAAAGGAAATTATGCATTCATTATGCAGTGTTTGCTACAATGACATATTATAGCCAGGTTTCAGGCCAAGCTGATCTACCATTTAGACACCTTTTTATACAATCCAACAATATTTGTCAAAAGCATGCTTTCTCCTTCTGGCTGTCTTCATTAAGTCTAATATGCAGGACCTGTCCTAGAGCAGTTTAATTGCCTTTCATGATTTTCAAGCACTGAGGAACATATTTCATATTTGTCAGACTATATGTAATTAATCGAAAGGCACAGCAGCCCTAAAATTGATTATGGTACAGAGGTATAGCCTCCTGCTCTGCAGAACTAAGTACTTTAAAACTTTGCTAAATTGTCAGAGATCCACTTTAAGTTGGACTTCCTGGGTATGCTCACTGTTGTGATCTTAGGGTCATTAAACTGAACATTTGCCTCCAAGTGTGTATTTAATATAGTTACCTGGGCTTGCCATCTGTCTGTAGGGGTGCATATGATAATTAATACAAATATATATTTAAGGCTAAGGAAAATTGTAACGATCATTTCAATAATGATTTTGAAGTAGTAGCTCTGTAGGTGAGAACTAATGCAAATTTTCAGAAGAAAAAAATGAAATGTCTTATAAAATAGAATTATTTTTCCAGTAAAATATATAGTAGTGATGGAAAAATGTACAAAGCTATGCAGACCATACAGTCATTTTCCT